>NC_142200.1:37844362-38104362 GCF_049639895.1 Pseudopodoces humilis | reverse complement strand
CTTTCCGCACCTTTCCGCACCTTTCCGCACCTTTCCGCACCTTTCCGCACCTTTCCTTTCCGCACCTTTCCTTTCCTTTCCGCACCTTTCCTTTCCTTTCCGCACCTTTCCTTTCCTTTCCGCACCTTTCCTTTCCTTTCCGCACCTTTCCTTTCCTTTCCTTTCCTTTCCTTTCCTTTCCTTTCCTTTCCTTTCCTTTCCTTTCCTTTCCTTTCCTTTCCTTTCCTTTCCTTTCCTTTCCTTTCCTTTCCTTTCCTTTCCTTTCCTTTCCTTTCCTTTCCTTTCCTTTCCTTTCCTTTCCTTTCCTTTCCTTTCCTTTCCTTTCCTTTCCTTTCCTTTCCTTTCCTTTCCTTTCCTTTCCTTTCCTTTCCGCACCTTTCCGCACCTTTCCGCACCTTTCCGCACCTTTCCGCACCTTTCCGCACCTTTCCGCACCTTTCCGCACCTTTCCTTTCCGCACCTTTCCTTTCCTTTCCGCACCTTTCCTTTCCTTTCCTTTCCTTTCCGCACCTTTCCTTTCCTTTCCTTTCCGCACCTTTCCTTTCCTTTCCTTTCCGCACCTTTCCGCACCTTTCCTTTCCTTTCCGCACCTTTCCGCACCTTTCCTTTCCGCACCTTTCCTTTCCGCACCTTTCCTTTCCGCACCTTTCCGCACCTTCCCATTTTCTATAGACTAAACCTACATGTCACCTCCTCTGAGAGCTGCAGATATCCTTACAGGTGTTGGCTCAGAGATGAATTTGCTAATAAATATTATTCTGTTAATTATATATCTACCATGAGTTTTCCTAAAATACCAGATGCTGCCATGTAAACACCACAGTTATCTAGATAGGTTATCTCACACCCTGCCTCCCCCTCTTTCCCATTTGTCTCCATCTTGTGATGCCCCACATGCCCACGGATGCTGGCCATCCATCGCCCATGGATGCTTGGGACAACACAGCTCTGGAGCTGCAAGGTAGAAGGGGAGCTACTGGGTGCAACTCAGAAAAGAAATTATGCAACTCTTAGAAATTAATGATGATGTAGTAGCAAATAGGGCAAGATTGTTTTGAAACAGGAATTAATTATTATTGCATACTAAGCTGGATATGCATCCAGGTTGAGACGTACGGAGTGGGTGGGCTGCACTCAGCTGGGAGGAGCGGGGCAGGCAGCCAGCCCCAGACAATGTGTGTGTTTGTGTGCCTGGTGGCAAGCACATCCGTCACCCCCTTCGGAGAGTACTGCAAATGGGAGTGGGGTCTGCCAGATGGCAGACATCCGGAAAGGCACAAGGAAATAGCACAGCGTGACTGCATCGTGCGTGGCAGCAAGCACTCTGGGGCTGTCCACAGATGGAAATGTGCAAATCACAGCCCTGGGCAGAGCTCAGGGAACACTGACAAAGTCAGACCTCAACTCCCCAGACTCCTCTGAGAAACTGAAAAATCAGGATGACAGTCCAGATCAATCTCATCTTCTAAGGTTGTCCAGATCTGGAGAAAATGGCGTGCCTAGATGTGGCTGAGCTGATCTTGGTGCAGGGCACACAGAAGGGCTGTAGGAAGACAAACTGATTGACAGCTCATTAGTTCTGGAGCTAATTAGAGTCTGGATTAAAATATGAAGCATTTTTCTCTCTGTAAACCTGTCTATGCACTAGAAAGAATAAAATTCCAAAATGAGAAAGCACAAGGAATGCAAGTATGTTCCCTTTTCCACCCCCAGCCTCCTTTGCTAGTCACTCTCCCTCAGCAGCCACAGGATAAGGTATCCTAGAGCAGCTGAATGCCAATGTGGAATAGGGAGGGGAAATTTTTATGTAGCTGTTTTCTCAGTTGCATCATGCTACTGCTCCCAAAAAATAGAATTCCATGAAATGAAGACAAGAATGACTGGAATAAAGCTTTTTCTTTATTTATTTATTTTTTAATTTGGTTTTAGTTTGTTTTGAGTTTTTCATTGTGGGTTTTGTTTTTTTTCTGTACAGCATACAGTCTGTATTTAACTAAGTTTCTTGCTTCTTTACAAAACTTTTTTGTCTTTTTTTCCCTCTAAAAGCAGGCTGAGGAAATATCAACATGGGACTCGTGCCTGTGTCCTCCTCCCCTGCCAGGCCTGCCTCAGCTCAGCACAAAGGTGAGCAAGGATGAGCTGCAGCTCCCTGAGGAGAGGGTCCTTACCTGAGACTTCTAGCTTAAGCAACAAGCCTCTGTGCAACACGCTGAATGACTCCTCTGTGTGATAAATTGGGCCAGTTGTTTAGCTTCACATGTCCTTTAAGTCTTTTTCTTATCTCATACAAGCCCAAATAAGAGAAGGCTGAGACATCTGTCTCCATCCAAGCAAAACCAGATAGCTCAGAACAATTGATTTAATTTACAGCAAGAAACAAACGTGCTTAGACAAACCAGTAAATGTTTTTGAAGGCAGCTACTGATAAGTTTTTCTGAGTTCCACCTTATTCCAGAAACAAAAAGACCTTGCAGAAACACCATGATTTGGGTGTTGCTCTGTGCCATATTTTAATATCTTCTGTGCAGTAGCTCTTGAGACCACGTTGGGGTGTGTGTTTGTGTCAGAGATCGACAGAAAGGTGCTTTGTAAAGGTACAAGGCGCTCCCACACTGCCATGATATAATGGGTTGTTAGTGACTTGTCAGTTCATGTATTCAATTACTGTTATTACTATTATTTCTAAACTCTGGGGGTTTCTAAAATTGCTTTATATCAGATAATAAGTATACTCATTCTTCAGTTACACTAATTAGAGTTCTGAGCTTGATTCTGCCACCTCGATGGCTCCAAGAGACTGGTTACCATATGCACAAAGCTCTTAGCTCTTTTCCAAAAATAAATTACAACCTTAAAGTTTTAACTCTCAATGTCCCAAATACCATCTTTCCTACCTGTGGCTTTTCCATGGCTCATTCCTGTTATTTGTTTAGAGTTTCTCTCCCATCAAATGATGTGTCCTACAAAAAAATGAATCTTTTTGTCTGAAATAAAAGTGCAATCCCTAAGCAATATCCATCCTGTGACATGTTGTTGTAGAGCACATTTCTTTGAAACTTCCTGAGTGAACAGCTCCCATATTATCTTCTCCTGAGCCACTCTTGTATTTCCTCCCAGTTGTGTACACATTTCCTAGCCCCGGGAGGGGACACTGCTGACCATTGCCAGGCTACAGTCTGGAGCAGCCTAAAAATGCTGTGCATGCCCATCTAGCTGAAAACAAAGCTGGTGAGCAGTGTGTAGAGCTGAGAAAAATCCTGCTTTTAAATATTGCCTTAAAAAATATATATGAGTCTGGCCTAAAAAGAATCAAAGTAGCAGAGCAAGTCAGAGCAAAGAGAGGGGGGGATTCAATAGTGTGGCACTACTGCATGCAATAAAGCTTAATGTAGATTATTATACCAGAAAAAAAAGTTTTCCTGAAAATCTTATGGTATTCCACAGGACAGAGCTATAAAGGGGCATTGCAAAGGAAGAACAAACCAAAGAAAGAGAAAAAAAAAATCCAGACCACATGAAACCTTGTAAGATTGTCTACAAGGACTTGCATTAAAGTGGGTGTAAAAGAGACTAGGTTAACTAATAGAAGTGGCTGAAAAAATTTTAAAGCCTTGTTTAGGAGACTGCGTATGCATTTTATGGTCCAGCTCTTGTCTGCAGAATATCATTTTCTCAGAGAAAATCTAAATCTGCCTTCTTAATGACTGGAAGTTAAGTAGAGCCCAGAAACTGTGACATAAACAGCTCTATTTCATCAAGTTAACTGTCTTGCTTCTCATTAGACTATACTTGCATGTCATTCACTTCCCTGATTATCTTCTCACACAGAAATTTTCTGCTCTCCTATTGCCAGATGAAGCATATCATCTCAACTTCTTACAGTATGATCTTAAAGAAGCTGCTGCTGGATATGCATTATTATGCTCAAGTCACACCTTAGGTTTGCCATCAACCAAGTGCCTTCATATCCCAGGCCTGCTACAAAGCCTCTCTTTTTCTCAGCACTGATGGAGGGTTTCCTATCTGTGCAAAAGCTTGAATTGCTCACATAGCAAACACATCCTCCATGGAACCAGCAGCGTGGGGAGAGATGAAATGGGCCTCTGGGAGCTCAGGACTGAACCAAGCCTGGATGGCTGCCTGTGTGTGTTGGCACACAGGACACCTCACTCAGCTGGGGTCCAACCCCTGTGAACTGGTATGTGGCTTTACTAAAGATTAAGAAAGAGCCAAAAGGATTCTACCTTTAAACATACCATGGTTGGAACACAGTGGGATTATTTCAAGGAGAAAAAGATACAAATTTTCCTTTTTCAAAGACATTTCTTTGACATCTATTTGTAGCAAGTGCTTCCATCAACACTGAGACAGCTCCCCAACCTAACGTATCAATGGTCCACTTACTGCATAGAATCAATACATCCTCCTTTCTGAGGTACTTGGATGTATTAATAAAGCAAACAACAACCAAATCATAGAATTGAGCTCAAAACACTGCTCCTGGCTTGGTTTCTGCTGGGGCCACACTGTAGATGTGATGAACTCAGACCCTTTCCCTTGGTTTTTCACCTGCTGAGAACACATGTCTTGAGGTGCCAGAAATGCCAAAGAAGCTGTTTAAGTCTTCCTTGAAGGCTGCATCCCAAAATAAACGCCCTGTCTTCAGGAGAACATTACTCACTGCTGTTGAGGGAGATTTTAGGTGATTAAGATTCAATGAGTAATATGTTTGAAAATGCAATTTAGAAGTTTTTCAATCATTCATGAAAACCCTTTCGATGCAGAATAAAGCTTGATAATGTCTGTGATTGTGCCTTGACCTGATGAAAGATCTGAATGGAAACTTGTACAGTAGGTAATATTTATTCTGGCAGTGTGTCAGTAGGCAATGTCTACTGCTTTTATTGCTTTGTGGAATAAAAGTTTTGAATTTTGCTCAGTACTGAGCCATTTATTGTCTTGAAATTGGCAGCAGTAACACCCAGCTGGATGCTGGTATGTTTTGTGTTTGCGAACAGACTGATCCATGGGAAACAATCTAGCAGACAAATCAACTTCGTTATGAATTAAACAAAATCTTTACTTGGGTATGAGACATTTGAGCCTGAGGGAGCTATTATTTTGGAAAAGGCCCATAAAAGGACTTTTTAAGACAGGGACTTTGTGAGTCTTTATGATATTCTTAGACTGCCTTTAGTTATGACTTGCTTTGCATAACACAGTGGATTTTTGCAAAACAATAACTTCTATGTAAATGGTACTGGGGTCCAAAACTCTGAGATGAAAGTCAGAACAGTGACTCAGTGCCTGGCCAAACCAGTGAGATGCTTAAATTGTTCTTCTTCTGCCTGTCCCCGGGACAGGAACTGGCATTTCCTATCTGCATCTCTATTGCATAGCACTGAGAAAATCCTTCTTATAAGCAAAGACAGAGGTAGAAAATTTACCCAGAAATAACTGAGTGCTCAGTACCAGAACTAAGCATAGTATGAAGAGATAGCTCTGTGTGCTTAAGGCCAGTCCTATCAACTCTCACAGCCTTGTGAATGTCATGGGATCTAATGTTTTCTTAATTCCCCAGCTGATGATAATCAAGGAACCACATGATAACCTTGACTTCACTAACACAATGAAAAAAATCACACGTAAATAACTCACTTTGTGATTGCTGAGTAAATATGAAGCCAGCCTTAAATCCCGAAAGTAAATAAAATACCCTAATGGTAATTCTGACCCTTTATTCACTCTTCATGGGTTATCATTCCATTGCTTCTTCATGCTCCTGTAAGTCTTAGCATTCACCCCCAGTCAGCAACCTTTATGATTAATTTTTTGCCAGGCTGGGCCAGAGGAGATGTGACAAAGGGAGGAAACAGACACCATTTGTCCCCACAGCTGTGCACAGGCTGAGTGCCAGCAGTTGTAGCCTGGACACTCACAGGTGAGCAGCCTTGCACTGGCTTACATAAAACACCGACTGAAAACAGCTTAAGGCTGTTAATGCTGCTCTGAGCTGGCGCTGGCATAATAACCTTTCAGGGGCATTTTTAAATGGAAAAAAAAATAAAAGAATAACCAGGTTCAGTCTATAACCCATGTCAAAGAATATGCTGTGGGAAGGACTTTTGCCAATGATTTGGATGATACCATTTGCTCTCTTGTAGCACAACTTTCAGAGATGGGCAAGCAGATTCTTGTTAAGTGACTTTCTCTGGACTATGGTAAGCTTCAGAGACAAAGTTTCCTAATTCTTTCCTTGAATTCATATAGCTTTAGGATGTCGCTTAACCATAGCTTTTACCATGTTTCAGAGTTTGAATGCTTGATATTTTCAGGAAGAAATGTGAAAAAGAAAGAAAAACATAATAGTTTCCGATCATCAAATATTTTGAGTGAGTCATTCGCCTGCATCGCCAGATAAATGCAACAGGACATCCTGTGACCGTTGGGCAGTTTCTTTAACTTCTCCCTTTTTTTTCCCTACAATATAAATAGTGAGGTAGGAAAGAAAGTGTCAGTAGAGTCCTGTCTAGGTGTTCCTCTTTGCTTGGATTCTCTCCCACATCAGGAGAGGAAAGTCAGTCACCTCTGGGGTCACTACCTACACTGGTGCTGGGATATACTGATGGATTGTGGTCTGCTCCTGGTCAGCAGCAGGTAACTCAAAGGCAAAGCCTCCTGAATGAGTTCAGAGAAGCTGATGTTATTTCCCTGAGCCTTTTGCCTTGTGGAGGAAAGTCTTCACTGGAGCTCTTTTGGGAAAGACCTGGAAGGGGCATTTTCGTGCCGCCCGTCTTTTCTCTCACCCAAATTCAAGACTAATCATCCCCAGCTAAATTTTTAGGTCTTGCAGGCCCAGTGGAAGAATTTCTAAGAGATTTTACTAATTTCTTTTGGATGCCAGTAAAAGGATACAGATGGCCAGAATACCAATAAGAGTGATGTAACTGAAATCAAACAAATGCTGCTCCCAACAGAAGAAAGCAATAAATCATATTGATATATTTATTTAATATAAATATATATATTCAACACTATAATTCTGGTGTTCTGGATTGTTTGGAGAGTTGGCAAATTTAAAGAGACAGAAGAAAAAGCTGAATAATTGGCAAAATAAAATACTTCTTTCTACTCTATATGCAAGTACAAACAGAGCTTTGAACCTTAGATCTATAAAAAGCCAATCTGATCTTACGCAAAGGCCTTGGGGAAAAAAAAAAGTCTGATCCAAGGAAGATAAACATCTAGTTGGAAATCTTAGACTGAGCCTGAGAGATGGCTTGCATATGTGTGAGTATACATATATAATCACCAAAAATTAAGCAGACATCTTTATGTTGACAGATAAAGTGAGAGGGAATTAGTGGAGAGAGAACAAATCAATAAAGCACAACTTTCAGTAATAGTTCTTGGCAGAATTGGAGACATGACTTCACATGAAATAACTGGAATCTCCTGAAATTTATCTCTGTCCTTTTCCAAACTTTTTGCTCCTATGGCACTTAGAAGCTGAAAAAACTGGAATAGTCATGCATTAAAAAGGGTTTTATTTGATTTTTAATTGTCTTCTATCATATATTCCCTTCACATCATGTCAGGAAATGCTCTACTTTGTTTATACAGTACCTAGCACGGTGGTCTTCTATTGTGGCCACGGTTTCAATTAACCCCACTAATAATTACCAGGAACCAAATCTATCAATAAATAAGTCTCATAACTTCATGATCTGACAGTGAAATGAAGAAATACCGAAGTCTAACTTCCATCATGGATGTTTAATTGTGGCACTGTTCTTCCCCTCTCTCCCATACACACAGAGCTTCAGCAGGCAGAACAATAAAGATAAGGCTCCTTGGTTTCATTTGATATCTACAGCACCATTATCTTCAGGGTGAGAAGTTCCCCATAGTTCTTTTACACACGTCTCATCTGGATTTCTCCCACTCCCTCATTCTCTGAGTATTTTCCTGATCTGGTCACAGGTATGCTGGCAGCAGGCATTCTGTTCTTTGTATTGGCAAACTTTTTTTCCCCCATTTTTCAATCCCTGATTCTTTTCTTCTTCCAGTTTCATCTATTTCATAACAGTTTTTGTCAACAAAACACCTTCTACTCCCTATCTGCTTTCCACATCAGATTCATGCCTTAAGTCTAGACTGGAAGCCTTTAGGGCAGGGACTGTCTCTAGGTTAACATTTATATATGTTTACTTATCCTCAAAAAGCCCCAGCTTCAAACCTCGAAGTCCAATTAGAGTAACTAATATTGGTGTGGGGGAAAAGGTTTTAGCCTATTAATTCCAGGAACCACTCTAAACACTACTTTCTAGCCTTAACCAAAAGTTGAAGGTTACTATCCATTTCTTCCTGGCCCTCCTAACCCCTGAGCTCTTCATTCATCCAGCTTCAGGCCCTGCACCTTCTCTTGAGACTGTTCAAAACTAGTAGAGAGCTTTTTATTTCTCTCTTTTATTTGCAATAGCCTTCCTGAATAATTTGGGCATTCCTGGCTTTTCTTCAAATATTATCCGAACCATATCTTCCTCTTCTAATTGCTCTCACATGATTGTTTTCTACAGCCTTTGATTTAGCTGGCTTAGTAAAATATGCTACGAAAAAATGCCACAGGAAAAAAAGTGTTCCTTTCTCCCAGATGTTATTTGTATTTCTGTAATAGCTGGGAACTCTGTATATAGTTTACCCAGTAACCTGCTTTCAATGTTTGTTGTTGGTGATTGTGGTATCACTTTTCTATTACGTTCTTATCACCTAGTCTGGTGTAATCACTGTAATACTTTACTGCTCTTTGTACTTCAGAGCACACCTAATACTCCAGTTTAAAGTTGTACTTGTTTCCTTTATCTCTGATGACTGATACAGTTGAACCAGTTCACAGAAATAGTCTTTTCTGAGTAGTTAGTTGAAAAATTTTTGTTTAAATCATCCCAGGAAATAAATAGTGGAGCTGGGAAGTTTAAGTGTTTACAATTATGTTTATAATTTTGTGTATTTATTTTTGTAAAACCTGTTTCAATGTAACCCACTGTGGGATAATGTCAAAAAGTGTAACACTCACAAAGCATGTGCAGCAGCACGTTCAAAGGTGACATACTTGTTTTTGTATGAGGATTGAGTAATTCTCCACCTACTGCCTCTATCTAGCCTGCTTTGTCTGGCCAAAATGCATGTCTGTCAGAGAACTGGTGGATGGCTTACATGGAGGTCACACTGCCCCTTGCCTTTAGTATGGCACAAACCATCCTCAAGGTTTTGTTTTCAGGCAATGCAAGAGAATGACGAAGGAGCAAAGGAAGCTGCCTGTGCATGGCTTGGCTTTGCCCCAGTCTCCTGGGGCTGGAAGTCTGGCTGATGGAGCCTGCAGCTGCAGAGCAGGGATGTCCCAGGAGGTGACATGGTGTGGCCTCCCAGAAGTTGTGGCCTGTGCCTGGGGCTGCCTGAGGCTCTGGCAAATGCTGCATGACCACCCTGCACAGGAGTTTATTCCCAGCTGATGCACTCAGCCTCAGAGTGCTGCAGACAGCCGCTGTCAGAGGCAGGTGCACAGTGTGGTGGTCCTGGGCAAGTAGTTCTGACCACCCTGGAGCTGAGCTGAGGCATAGCCTTGCCTTCACCCACCCAGTCAGCTGAACAAGAACCATCAGACTCTCCTACAGACAGCTTTGTGCCTCGCAAACATCGGCCTCTGCCTCTCTTTGCCTTCACACCCTGCTGCAGTCCAGTGTGGCAGACACACTCCCCCTCTCTGTGAATTCACACGTACACAGGTAGCAGGAGCAGCCCTCAAACCACAGCCAAAATGCAATGAGTGGATTTATCTCACCACCTTGCTGACGAGGCCTGGCCACAGAGACGCAGGGACACAGGCTCTGTTCAGCTAAGTTCATCCTAGCTGGCAGCAGGGAGTGGGGCTGGCTGCCTGCCTCACTACGACAAAAGATGTCTGCATGTCCCTGACAGGAATTCTCCTCAAAACAGGCAGAGGATGAACAACAGTAGCCGTAAGAAGCAGTGTTTTCGCACACCAACAGTTTTAATGTTCCCAGGTTCAAGGTCACTTTGAGCAAAACTGTTCCCTCCCTGTCAATCTTCCTGTTTTAACCCTTTCCTCCCAAGTGCAACACCCAGGAAAGCAGTCTTGGAATGCTGAGTGAAGCTCACCTCCGTTGGCTGGGGGCTGTTTTTCCTCCCAGGCCTCCTCACATTTACACACTCCCCATTTGAAGGTCCAAAAAGTTTTGGGATCTCCTTGTCAGCTCCCTCCTGGCACATGCCACTGAAGTGTGGCTGTTTGGTGGTGAAGCCCTCTACACTACCAAGTTCCTCTTTCCTCTATTTGTCTCATGCAACCTGGCAGTTCCTTTGAGCACTGGGAATCCCATGGGATTTCTTCACAGAGATTTTCACCGTTTTTCTTTTTAAAGAAGTAGCCCATGCTGGTTCCTGTTTCTCCTCATTTGTAGTCTCCACTGTGCAGATAAGGGGGAAGCCACGAGATCAAAAGTAAATGGGCTGCTTAGTCCCTGGAGACTTTATCTGCTGTGCCTGAGGGATCTGTCATTTCAGTGACATTTCTAAGTGCCAAAATTAAATATTTTTATCACAGAGTCAATTAGGTTGGAAAAGACCTCTAAGATCATCAAGTCCAATCTTCTCATTCTAAGCAGTTTGTATTCTGGACCAATTATTTCACGAAACACCAGGTTTCTTTAAACATTCTTTTCACATAAAGAAACTTTGCACACCAGGTGTGCAAGGTTTCTTTATGTGTTTACAATTAATGAGCAGCCTTAACTTTGCTCTGCATGCCATAAAAGCAAGTTAATACCGCTGTTGGTAGTCAAAACTTGCCAAAACTGCTATTTATAACTCTCCTTTCAAAAAACAATATATTAGTGACTGCAGTCACCATGCAGTTCTCAGATATTTGCTACTTGGATTTTTGTTTATATGCAATTAAAATATTTATTTTAATTATACAATTATTTCAATTATTGTAATTTTGTCCTTTTTTCATACATTTTGCCTCATACACAGGACAAATGTGTCTAATATCTCTGTTGCTTTTGCGTCATTTCATCAAGATTTTGCTATTCTTGTCATTACATTATATTGGATGTTAAGAGCTATATTTCTAAATCTGGCTTTTAAATATCAAATAGCTGCACACAGTGGAAGTGCTGTCCTATGCAGACACTGGACACAGCATCAGGGTACAATTTCCACGGGTGGGCTCAACCTCATGGGCATCAAGTTGGGTGTGACTCTTCCATCAGATTTCTTCTTCAATAGATTTCTTCTAGTCACTATCTGCAGATCAGCAAAAAGCTAAAGCAACTTCTTCCCTTTCAAAGACAAGCAGGCATGGGAGACCATGATGGAAAATTGCAGAGTGGAAGGTGTGCACATGAATAAAAAGTGTGGTCTCACTTTGGGGCTAGGTGATGATGGCTGACCAGGTAGGAAAAAAACCTTGAATGGGGTGGGTTGAAGAGACACTTATTTGAGAAGAAAGCCTTAAGGAAACAGAGATTAACAGGTAAAAGACATTTAATGTTCAACTTCCCACTCAAATCAGGGCTAGGTTCAAAGTTGGATCAGGTTGCTGAGGGTCCTGTCTAGTATTTCTGAGTGATGGAGATCCTACAGGCTCTCTGGTCACATGTTGCTTTAACTATCCCCTTTGAAGAAATTACTTTTCCTTAGATCCATCTAGAATTTTTACAGCTGTAACTTTGGCATCTTATCAATTCATTCTGCACATCCAAAAACCTTCTTCCCTATGACATATCTTCAAGTAGCTGAAGACTAAAATTAGACCTTCAATCAGCCATTTCTTCTCCATGATGAACACAGGAGTCAGCTTTTCCTCATGCATCATTGTGATGCAGTTCTCTAACCATCTTTGTGGCCCTCTGCTGAACTAGCTCCACTCTGCAAATTTTTCACTGATGAGGAAGAGGTGAAAGATAATAGGGTAGGAGAAAAAGTAGGAGAATAAAGAGGACAAGGAGGGAAATCTTCAAAAAGCAAGGCCCAGAGCAACTAGGATACCACGTGCAAAAGAAAATAGAAGGTAGGAAGGCAGAAAAATAGCATGAGAAAAGTGGCCACATAGCTCCAGCTGTGCTCTGTAGTAGCTCTTTTACTAGATTACTAGAGCATCTCAAGATTTTTTTTCTAAAAGCTTTCATCAGAGAGAGCTGTTCTTCCATTGATTAATTTTAAAGGTTAGCATTGATGTGGTTTTCTCACAAAAATGGCTTACTTAAAGTGTAATTAATTTTGCAGTAGTGTGCATAAATTATGGACAATGTGAAGTAGGAGGTTATTCACATAAGATAATTGCCCAGAAAAGTGAGTGATACTGGTTTTTGCACTAGACTTGTTCTCTCAGAAACACTCATGTGACAAACAACCCCTAGATAGAGATGTAGGAGTGACAGCTAGTGATTCCCAGGTTCAGATTCCTTTATTTTTTTTATCACAGAAGGCATGTCCATGAACTTTCTGTGCAGCTACAATTCCCATTTGTTTTGAAGAATCCTCATCTTCTGGAAGCCACTCACAAAAGGGTCACCTGACAGTTTTTGCTCAAAATTGTCATCAGGGCTGTAGCTGTCACTAATAGAAATGTCTTCTACTGCTCTGGGACTACTTTGGACCTTTCCTCTGATCATGAGCTTGACAGATCAACTGGCTGTTGCTCATTGACCCCGTTACTGTAGCTGGCAGACATTGATTTGACACATCAGGGCAGGCAGGTTCTTTGGAGGCTGGGTAATATCAGTCCCTGACAATGCACTGCATTCATCCAGAGATGATAGCAAAGCAGAGCAACATTTGAGTAATGTCGTCAAGCAATGGGAAAACAGCCCCCATGATTTAAAATGTGTGCATGTTTGCCTTTTTAGAGGAAATATTTAGTGTATTACTCAGTCAATTAGATATTTTACATTTTCAGCAATACCTGCAAATTATGAATCACCTACCTCTGCTGTGAGTATTTTTTCCATTTAAAAAAAATCTTCCTGACTAATCTATTTGATTAGTCATCTAAGTAGATGTCAATAATTTTCCAAAACTGTGACCTATATTGAAATAATAATGTTATCAATACGGGATGGAATTTCACCAAAGGCAAGTCCTGCCTGACCAACCTTGTGACCTTCTAAGATGGAGTGACTACATCAGTGGACAAGGGAAGGATTACAGATGTCATTTATCTGCCATGGTCCCCCACAACCCCCTTCTCTCTAATTTAGAGAGAGATGGATTTGATTAGCTGGATAAAAAATCAACAGGACAGTTGCATCCAGAGGGTAGTGGTCAATGGCTCAAAGTGTCACTGGACATCAGTGACAAGTGAGGTCTGTATTGGGACCAGTGTTGTTTAATGTCTTCATTAATGACATAGACAAAAGGATTGAGTGCACCCACAGAAAATTTGCAGTGCAAAAGCAGTGCTGCTGACACACCTGAAGGACAGGATGCCATCCAGAGGGACCTGGACAATCTCAAATATGGGAATCTCAATTAAATGATGTTTAGTAAGACCAAGTTTTTGGTACTGCACCTGGGTCAGGGCAAACCCCTTCCTCAACACAGGCTGGGGGATGAACAGATCCAGAGCAGCTCTGCAAGAAGGACGTGGGGGTGCCGGTAGATGAGAGACTGGAAATGACCCAGCAATGTGCACTCAGCCCAGAAAGCCAAAGTGGCCAGCAGGAACAGGGAGGGGGTTCTGCCCCTCCACTCTGGTGAGACCCCACCTGGAACCCTGCATCCATCTCTGGAGTTCCCCTTAGGAAGGACACTGACCTGCTGGAGCAAGTCCAGAGGAGGCCACCAAGATAATTAGAGGGATGGAGCAGCTCTCCGATGAGGAAATGTAGAGAGAATTTTTATTTAGCCTGGAAAAGAAGAGGCTTGGGGGAGACCCAGTTGTGAACTTTCAGTATCTGAAGGGAGCCTGCAAGAGAGATGGAGAGGAGATGAAGGATCTTTTTTTCAAGAGCAAAAAGTGACAAGGTCAAGGAGGAATAACCAAACTGAAAGAGACCATGTTTAGCTTAGACATTAGGAAGAAATTCTTTTCTTGGGGGTGGCAAGGCAGTGGAACCGGTCACACATAGGAGTCACAGGAACCCCATCCCTGGAAGTCCTGCCCCAGGCTGAATGGAGCTCTGAGCAATCTGTTCTAGTGAAAAGTGTCCCTGCCCATGCCAGGGGGTTGAAACTTGATGATCTTTAAGGTCTTTTTCAACCCCAACCATTCTGTGATTCTATGGCTCTCTGAATCCAGCTGAACTCTTGGTGACAATATCCAAGGTGCTGGGAGTCCTTCAGTAGCTACACATCTTCTGGATGGTTCTGATACACTCCATTCCCTTTGTAGCTCCCAATTTAGTAGCCTTCCTGGGAGGTGAAAGACTTGGAAAACATATATTATCTTTTTTATTTTTTGAGCCCAAAATAATGTAGTTTTTCCTGTTTATTTTCACCAGCTTTATTTAGCACAAATGTAAAACTGGAAGAACAGTTTCTATGATAATTTATGTAGAAATTGAAACAAAATTAGAATCTACTGTGTATCATATTTTAGTTAAGAACATTCAAAATTGGGTTAATTCAGTTTATCTCTGGGACTGCACATTTCATAGACCACTCACAACTGCATCTGAAGAAATTTTGTTATAGAAAAGCAAATAGCAAATTAGCCATAATTATCATTAAGCCTAATGCATGCCTAATGCAATGTATACTTCTCTGTTGGTTTGGGGACTACACAGTGCACATCTGTGTTTCTATCTGTGAGTAAGCTTGACTTACTTCTGAGTACCAGGAAGCTAAAATTTAACCCTCTATGGGCAAGAGGGCTGCCTCAGCAGCAGCAGTGTGTGCACATGCATGGAACCTAATTTCAGGTTGCACCAATGACCTCGTGTTAGTAGTATAAACGGTTCAACTTGTTAATGAAAGTCATTAAATAAAATGTAATGTTACTGAATGGACCACAGGAAAAACATTGCCAATATGCTTCTCAATTTACTTCATATGGATGAAAATTAGTTTAAATAATCTGACATTTCTTAGCAGGCATGCCCTCTACAACAACAGCCTAATCACTCCACAGCTCAGTCTAAAGTTGCTTTTGACATTTGAGTTGTGTTTATAGTGCCACCCTTGCCTCCAAGGCTGTGGTCCAACACAACAGTAAACCTCACTTTAAATACTACTGGACCTACATTGCAGTAGCTGCCTAATACAAAACACTGCTCTGATACATACAGTGTAATGTTTTGATGCTTTAACTTTTTATCAATGAACTTTAAGCTGGCTTTAAATTAAGATGGTTGCAAGTATAAATTCAGCGGCTCTTTCACAGCTAGCACCATTCCAAGGTTCTGTTCAAATGCCGTGCTGTCTCTGCCCTGTTCAGGGACAGCCATCCTTGGATATCAGCTGCAAGCTTGCAGTTTTACTTGTGTTGGTCTCTAATGGTCTCATCTCTAATGGACACTTGCCAGTCAGATTTCTTTGTCATGGATCTTACCCTAGATTTCTGCCTTCCCTCACATCTTTTCTTTGCCTCAGCATTCTCACAGTCTGCTAATACAGCACCATCACTGACTCACAGTCAAGCCATAAACCTATGTAAGCCTTAAATACAGCTGGTGTTCCTCAGAAATCACCCCTTAGGCTGCACTATACAGAAACTGCGCACAGCTGAGCTGATCCAGCCAGGGCAGAAGCTGCTGGTCTAGACTTTCAAATAACCTTCGTAAAGTTTCATGACTTTTTTAGACAAGGAAAGGACAAGGATTACTTGTATTCACCTGCTGAACCAATTCAGATGACTGTGTCCAAAAACTGAACAGCAAGAACAGGGTGTGCATGGTAGCCAGTAAACTCAACATTGTGGCAGCAAGTGGGTGGTTGCAAGAAAGACTTGGCTGTGATACTAAACAGAGTATCCTAGGTCATCAAAGAGTGGATCCAAGTGACAAAACTCACATCCACTAGCATAGACTCAGAATAGATTGATAGCAACCACAGAGAATATCAGCAATTCCTACTTCCTCGGAATTTCCTGCTACCTCAGACTTACCCTTCCTGACTGCTTCATGTCTCATCCTAAACACTTCCACACCAGGCAACTTTACCCAAGGCTCAGCAGCTGCTAAGGAACAACTCCTACCACAGCAGGCAGTGCCAGCAGGAGACACTGCATGAACTACTCACTACAACCTGATCCAGGAAAAGAACTCTGGTAGTGCCCATCCTCCACACTCCATGTGTGTATGGAAATACAGCCTGTGTCCAGTTTTCTTCAAGATATGATTTTCTCTTTGTCTTTGCTTTTCAATTACTTTCCACTTTTGTTTCCAACCCAGACTGTTTTTTGGGGGCTCTGACAGAAGGGCTGGATGACATCAGAGATATCCAGGGCTAAAATTTCAAATATTCCAAAGTCTGGGGCAAAGAGCTGCAGAGCTGAAATGGATGGGATGGCACAGCTGGGATTCCAAAGCCACTAGGGCCCGTCTCCAAGAATAGGATACAAAGAGCTTCATGGGGAAACAAGAACTGGGAACAGGAAAGTCAGAGAAAAGATGATTTACTGCTCATGTCCGACATATGCATGATTTCAAGTTACAGCAAACAGCTGCCAACGTACACTCAACAGAAAACAATTAGCCAGGTTGTCCCTGACAACGTGACCCTCACAAATTTCACAGGAAATGATCAAGCTGCAGCTGGTGGAGGGACTGGCTGTAGTTCCACTTGTTACACTCCTACCCTGCCACCATCTGCTCTTTTGGCTCTCTGAGTTTTTGTGAAGGACACAGCCTGCAGATGGGAGCCTGGTTTGGAAGGGCAGTTCTGAAGCCCTCCAGCAGCCTTTTAGACATGCTGCGCAGCCATTTGGAAACCCCCACCCTGAGGTGGTAAAGCCAGAGGTCCTAGCAACAGCTAAGTTGCTGCTAAGTGCAAGAACAGGTAAGCAGGCTCATTCGAGATGAGGGTTATTCAGCAACTCTACTGCTCCAAATGGTCTCAGCAGCAGGTTTGTACATGGCATGGCTGCACAGCGTCAGACAGGCAGGAGATATGAATGATGTGAGTGCCATATGTCCTGCTAGACCAGCCAGCCTCACCTGACAACAGTAAAGTATCTGTAAAATGACCCACACTCAACATTCCTGATGGTGGAAAATTGTGCCAGGTCAGGAGACAGGGAATAAAGAGATCACCCCTATGAGGTTGCCCTTACAGGTAACACAGCCTTGCAACACATTTTCCATGTCCACAGAGAGTGCAGGCTGAGAATTTTATGGATTGCAGGTGTCACCTTCCCAAGCCCAAGGTGATGGGTAACGCACCAGAAAAAATTTAGGTGTTTCTAGGTTTCATGTAGCCAAGGCAACCTTCTTCTTGATGTTCGGAGTTGCTCCAGTGATAAGTACTTTCTGTCCCAGACAAGAGCTGCTCTCACAAACCCTGTGCAACAAGGGGAGGGGTTTGATAACTTCAATTGGTACCAATTGTTTACTCAGCGGTACCAGCTGTGACTTCATTAACTCAACGTCCACATGTTACCTGAAGCTCTGTGCTGTCCTGGAGGAAAATGAAAGCTGCATGTGGTCTATGGATGCTTCATACAGCTGTGTGTCTGTGATCAGCAATGGGATTACCTGCCCACTACTGCAGCTGTTCAAGGGCAACCTTGAGGGCACTGCCCTGCCCTTACACGGCAACAATGCTAACAATGGTTCAGTGCCTTTCCACAGGGAAATTTCCTGCAGCAAGTAGCTGATCCTGGGAAAGGAAAGCTACTCTTCAGCAACAGCCCACTGTGGAAAGTGCCCCCAGAAACACCATGCTGATCCTGAGCTAGCAATCTCTGTGGTGCAGGACCCGCAAGATGAAGGCTGACTGCCCGTCCAGGCTGGCAGCAGGAGGTGCAATGCCCTGAAGGCAAGGCAGAAAACAAACAAGCAAACCAAAATATCACCACTGTGTGATCTTGCTAAATTGAAATTATGACACACACCTGCTCCTGAATTAGCTTAAATCTGTTCTTTCAGGTAATTCAATATTTGAGATCACAGAACTGGGTACTAAATTAAGCATAAATTAAACACAGTCTTTATTAGTGTGGACAATCTCTTCAGACCAATGAGGATATCTGCAAATGGCCACATATCTTTAAAAGAGGAAATTCCTGGAATCACTGGTTGTCAGCTCAACCCTCTCACTGACCACCCAAATGAACTATGAAGAAACCATCAGTCCAGCTGCTTTTCTTGGCTCTGTAGGATGATATTCATAAGAACCACAACAACCCTTTATTTGAGCTGTCATTTCTACAGAAAGGCAATTGGGATATTCTGTAGAGTGCACATAGGCCATTTTCAGTCTCCATGAGAATACTCAGGGTGCTGTCCCACCGACACAACCTAGTTCATTGAATTTGTGGTTCTCAAACGGCTTCCAGTGTTGGACCTGCTTTGGCCCACTAAATAGCAACTTTTCCACTCACAGCCATGAAACAAGTGGAAACAAAATGGGAAAGACTTCTATGTATAAAAACAGGTAATGGCAGATGAACAAAATATTTTAAGTCAGCAAAGATGCAGAAGAAGCAGATTTTACTAACTTTCAGAATTAGGGGATCTCAAGGTAAATTTCTAATAATTTTTCTATCTGCTGTATTATTATGAGTTGTTCACAGAAACTGGAAGTAACAAGATGAAATTAAAAAGGCTGAATTGAGGATTTATGGGCAGAATTTATCAGTGTAATAAAATGCAAGTGGTTGTGCTTTAGGCAGACCACTGCCTCCAGGAAAGATGCCAGCTTTCCCAGCTTTAGCCTATTTAGTATGTGTATTGTTAATCTGAACACCGTGTCAAATGCAAGGATCTGTGCATTATTCCCCAAAGTGATTTTAAATATTTTCCAAAATTTTAATCACAAAATTAGTCAAGGTTATAAATTATTGTGTGATACATTTAAAATAATCATAACAGAATACCTTTAAAAACTAAGATTTTGTTTGTTTGTTTGTTTGTATTTATTTTTAGTGTCACAAAACTTAATTTTCCCAGGCTCCAAACTGGAAATGAGAACAGGAACTGATGAATATCCACATATAAGCTGCATTAACTTGTTGTGACATATTTGAAAATAAAATTAATTTTCTATATTTTTCTTTGAACAAAAGCAACCCATCTTTAGCACATGAAGAGCATATTTAGAATAAAATTTATAAATACTCTTCTAATAGGTCAACATGACTTTCTTTAAAATAGTAGGTTACAATAAGAAAGGAAATGATGAAAAAAATTAGTGCTAAAGAATATACTGCTTTTATTTTCTCCATCAACACTGAATGAAGAATGTCTGCATGACTTGTATCATATTTTTTATAATCCACTCTTTACTACCTGTTTAAAAATTGCAACATTATTATAAAGCATGCTGACAATATGCAATTTACTTAATGATAATGTCTTCAGGTAAAATTATGAGAAAAACAATAGTGATGGTGTAAGTGCTGGAACTTCTAAAGAAAAGACATTTTACTGTGTCTACTGTGCTTCCAAACCTCTGGCTCATACAAAACAGCCAGATGTCTACATGTTTTCATTTTAAATGTGTCTGTACTCTATCTTTCCCTGTGTTTTTTATAAAGAATTGAAAGCCTTGCAAATCTATTTTTGAACAAAGTGATCTTTTCCCTGCTTTCTCTTTAATTGAATGAACCTAGGTATTCCTTGGGATCTCCCTCAAATTATTTCCCTGGTTATGCCACTTATGCTTTACAGACTACTTTTTAGTCTTCTATTAATGCTCTGCTTTTGTATTCAAACACATTGCAGAAAGAGCTCAACAACAATGAGATTAAGGAATATATAAAATGTAGAGAGAAGTTTGTTGCCAGTTTTCATTGTCCATGACAAAGTTTGATTTACTGCCCAGAGTCACTGTTCCCTGCAGTTTGTGCCTCTTCATGCTCCCAAACACAACCTAACCAGGGCAGCAACAGCTGCCTACAC
Organism: Pseudopodoces humilis; assembly: GCF_049639895.1. Taxonomy (NCBI): domain Eukaryota; kingdom Metazoa; phylum Chordata; class Aves; order Passeriformes; family Paridae; genus Pseudopodoces; species Pseudopodoces humilis. The sequence continues at coordinate 38,084,278 of NC_142200.1, read as the reverse complement.
AGGTAGGTAGAGGGATTGGTGTGGACTCTACAAGGCTCATTAAATCAGTAATTAACAGTGCCCAACCAAATATCATTGGTTAATAGACTCCTCTGAGTCTACTGACAAATTGTTCAACTCATTCCTGGCCCAGGCCACTTAGCACACTCAAAAAATATTCCAGAGCTGATCTGAAAGTGTACATGGTGTTGTGGTTTAACCCTGGCTGACAACTAAGTACCAGGCAGCTGCTCACTCACTGCCTCCTTCCCAACAGGATAGGGAGGAGACCAGGAAAAAAGTAAAAACTCAGGAGTTCACGTGAGAACAGTTTAATAATTGAAACAAAGTAAAAAAAGAATAATAGTAGTAGTAGTACTACTACTACTACTGCTACTAATAATAGTAGTAATGAAAAGGAGAGAGAGAGAAAGGAATAAAACCCAAGAAAAAACAAGTGTTTTCAAATAGAGTTGCTCACCACCCACTAATTGGTGCCCAGCCTACCCCCAAGATATGATCAGCCCTGTCCTGGCCAACTTCCCCAATATATAATAATATATATAAAAACTGGGCATGACAGTTTTGGAACATCCCTTTGGCCAGTTCAGGTCAGCTCCCTCCTGCCTTCTTGTGTACCTGTTCACCATTGGAGCATGGAAAACTGAAAAGGCTTTGACCTAGGGTAAGCATAAACAACTAAACTACAGTGTGTTACCAACATTATTCTCATACTAAATCCAAAACACTGTACTGCACCAGCTAGTAAGAAGAAAATGAGCTCTATCCCAGCAGAAAGCAGGACACATGGGCCAGTTTGGGGTAGTCCCCATGTTCTGGATGCCAAGAGCATGGACGTGGACTCCTACATTGCCAGCTGGCCTCCATATTGGAGCCCTGCTTTGCAGCCATGCTTAAATCAGCAGCAGAGACATTGTCTGGGAGTCAAATCTTCCCAAAGTGGGAAATCAATTTCTGGGCATGAACACTGGCTGGCTAAAGTGACTCACAGTCCTTCCTGCAAGGACTTCCCCTTCAGTGACAGGCTTGAAGTTCCAGTCTTGCCCCATTTTACACCATCCCCCAACTCTCTTGATCTGTGCACAAAGGTATTTAAAACATGATGAACAGCTGATCTACAGATGTAGTGAGGCTGGAATCAGCTTTTTTTCCCCTTTTGATGAATATATAATGAGAGAGAGAGTTCCTTTCCTGCTTATGCTTCCTTAAAGTAGATTTTGTACATGTTCTTCTTAAGAGTGAGAATAAGGATACATAAACCTATGACATTTCAAATTATACTAACCTGTCTTTTTTAAAAAAAAAATTATAAAGCACAGTGTATTTATTCTCCTCTAACCCTTCTTCATATTAATTCTTTTAGGGCAGACCTGATGAGTTTGTTCTATTACTAATTAACAATTGCACAGCAATAATAATACCTCTATTAAGGGTAATTCAGCGTCTCTTGTATTTTTCCAGATTACTCGCATTATAGATAAGATTGCGTTCTTCTAGACTTCTGGAATCTATTGTGCATTTATGAAATGAAATTTTATTTTCATCAATGCTTTGTTAGAAGAAGAATTTTAAACTCAGTGGAATACTTGATAATGGAATGAAGAAATAAAGAGGAAAGGGGGAAGAACTAGACAGATACGGGAGCTATGTACCATTTCTCAAAGAGAAAAGGTACAAGATCAGGGTGCTTCCCTATAGAGAAAAATGGAAACATGAGGTACTAACAGTGCTCTTCCAAACAGAAATAGCTCATTTTACATAAACTTTTGGAATCCAGATTTCCTACCAGAAGAAATCCCCAAACCCAAGACAATGTATATTTAGTCAGATCTTTCCTTTCTGCATAAACTTTTCATTGGGAAAAAGGTTGTTGTCTGGTTTTATTTTTATGTTTTATGTTATTTTTTACTATTGTTTTCATGAAATACCTTTACCTAAGTTGGAGGAAAAGAGAAAACATTTACCAACTTTTTATTAACAGAACTTGAGGAATTCCCTATTGTCTCACCCTACAATACTTTTAGAGGCTGGTCTGAGCATTTACGCAATATTATTTTAATCATTGATGGTACAATTCAAAGAAGATAGAAACAACTGCCCACTAGATTTTAGAGCTCCACAGATGCCCAGGGGCATCTGGGACTGATTAAGAAATGTAACAGATTATGGTCTCACTGCTTCTATGGACTGAGTCTTCTAGAGCATCAAGGCAGGGGCCTGTTCTGGAGCCAGGGATTGGAGATGGGATTGCAGCACACACCAAGGAGAGTGAAGTGATTGTGCCAGCTGCACATCACTGTGACTGGCCGGCCTTTGCATCAGCACCGGAGATCTGTGAGTCCTATGGACTTTAGGCAGGTTCTCCTCATAAACCCAACAGGGTGTGAGCTGCACTGAGCTTTTTTGAGCTCTTTGGGTGTCCTGTTAGAAGTCTTCACCAGCTCCCGAGTCCACTCCAACCCACAGTTAGGCCATACTGGTGGACTTTGAGAAATGTACAGAGGTGCTTTTGAGTGTCTTGCATCTTGTAACACTTTGACTGTTTCCCAAACTTGATCCATTATCTAAACACTTTCATATGGAAAGCTTAAATGTTTTTCATTTTTAATTCTGCCTTAGAAATCTCCGTGACCTGAACTCGCCCACGTGGTCTGGCAGTACACACATGACACCCTGACTCTAGTTCTTGCAAAGCTTTTCACCTGCATCCTCTGGTTGTTTTGTCCGTGCATTCATATTTCCTGTTTTGCTGACCTGGGAGATTTTTATTTCACTTTTCACCAGGCTAGTAAATCATTCTTGATAGAAAAGAAACATTGAAAGATAAGCTTACTTGTTCTTTGTTTCTCTCAACCAAGCCTCCAACGGACCTTAGAAGCTGCTTACAGCGGATTTTTGAAGTAAAGATGTTTTTTTGGCTGTCGGTGGAGCAAGACAGCCTTTTTTCTGCCTCTCAGACTTGGCAAAGACATGGTTTTATTTAGCTCTAAGTTCTAGAGATGGCTCGTTCTGAGGCAGTCCGGCGGGGCTGACCCCCCGACACCCCGGCTCGGGCTCCAGCCGGAGGAGCCGGGGCCGCCCCGCGCTGTCCCCGCTGTCCCCCGCATGCAAATGTTCCCCGGCAGCAGGAAGTGCCCGCGCTGGGAGCCAGCCGCGGCCGCGCCCCGCCCGCGCAGCGACAGCGGCGCAGCGAGAGCCGCGCTCCGGCCCCGCCGCCGGGACAGCCCGCTCCGCGCTCCGGCCTCACGCTGCGCCTCGCTCGCTGCCGCTCAGCTCGCGCACCCGGGAAAGTAAGTGCCTTCCCCCGGCGGCGGTCCCGGCTCGCCCCCCTTCTCCCGCGGCGTGCCGCGGGGCCCCCCCCGCCGCGCTGCCTCCCTGTGCGGTGAGGTGCGGGGCGGCGCGGTACGGAGCGGTGAGGTGCGGGGCGGTGCAGTGAGGTACGGAGCGGTGCGGGGCGGTGAGGTGAGGTGCGGGGCGGTGCGGTGCGGTGAGGTACGGAGCGGTGCGGTGAGGTACGGAGCGGTGCGGAGCGGTGCGGTGAGGGGCGGTGCGGTGAGGGGCGGTGCGGCGGGACCCGGCGCTGCCCGGGCGGCTCTCCCTCGCTTCTGCCCCCGCGAGGAGGTGCCGCTGCCGCCCGACCTGCCCGGTAGGACTGGATTGGGTCTTAAGGGAAATAACCGCGTCTGGGGTAAAATAATCATTCTCAAAAGCATGATTTATCTCACACCCCTCCCCCTGGCTTCTGCTGGGATCCGGAGGGCTCGGGTGCCTTTTGGCTGTTTCGTGCCGGGGAGCGTGTGATATTAGCTGGTTAAAGTCTGCAGCCGGCGTTTCAAGCCAAAACGATAGCCTTGACTGAGGTGAGGTGATGTGATCCCTGGGTATCCCTTCTTACACTGCTTTCTTTCTAGGAGCGTAATTTCTGGTGCATTCTGCAAGTTAGAGCTTCTTCCTCTTAACTCTATGTTCATGTGTGCTTGGAATTAAAAGAAAGATGAGAAAATGGTATTGTGATGTTTGGTGCCCAGTGTTTCTTGCAGACTACTCTTACAGGTACCGTGTTCCTGAGGAACGGTCCTGAAGGGTTTTCTCCTTACAATTTTAGTTTAGGAGCTGATGCTGTACCTTCAGTAAAGCAGTTAAGAGTTTCTGTTGAAATTGCATCTTTCAACTGCTTGCAGTGAATGGGTTGGCACAAACTCATCTTGCTGCCTTACTCCCCTCTGTTGGCACTAAAGACCAAAGGGATTAATGCTTAAAACTTGTTTAGCCAGGTTATATTCCCACGGATATATCTAGGGAGCACAAAGCTGGTTTCATCTGAAACCCCAAATCAATATCTCCTGCCTTTCATTCCCACCTTTGGAGAAACACTGACCAATCTTAATGTATTTTAGGACATTGGAATACAAATTGGAAATTAAAATTTTTAAGCTTGGTCCCATCAAGTACCTGTAAGACTTTTGCAATTTAGGAATAGTAATGTTAATTGAAAGTATCTGTAAAGTACAAGTACCACATAGATAAATCTGCACTCAGCACAGTATCACTGTAGAGTTAAAACAAAAAGCAGAAGATAAGTGTTGAGAAATTGCAAAGCTATGTTGGGAAGACATAGCTCAGTTTTACCAAAAGGAAAGTTAAATTGTGTTTGTTAAATTGTATTGTGTTTGGATTGTTTCCAACCCAAGGACAGAATAGGTGTTATCTTTTTAATATGTACTATCAACAGCACTGGAAGTATGGATGAGGAAAAAAAAATCAAATTGTTTTCTCTGAAAAAGTAGCAACAGGCTAGAAATTAGTTAGATACTGTTAATAGGATGTTAAGAAACCTTGGAGAAGGATTGAATGTAATGAACTGTGAGATCAAAAGATGTATCATTTTATGGATCTCTTCTGAGATTTAAAGCTTTTTTTCTTTCTGTTTCAACTTTGTGAGCTACAGGCTAGTTAGGAAAGAATTCTTTATTTAATAACATAAAAATCTATTTTAATTGTGTTGAGAGAAATTTCTTTTTAACCATGAAGACACAGAACGATTATCTCTGTACAGTAGCTGTCTGACTTCAAGTTATCCTGCTTTTCTCTATTTTTAGAGGTGTTTCCTACAGAAATATACAGAAGACATGGTAAGGTTTAGGTTTTCCTTTTTAAGCCCCTTGACCAGTGGGGTTGTGCAATGACTCTTTCTGACAAAGCAATCAACTGTGAAACTTTACAACGCAAAGTTAAACCCTGTTGCCTTTAAATTGTTTAATACTATGGGGGTTAATGTTACCCTTTCCAAGAGAGTTTCCATAAATGTGAAACTATTCCTTGCAGGTATTTATGAATAGATAGGTGTTTATGAATGTGTAAGTAACTATTTCATAGTACTGTCCCCCCTCAGTTTATCTATGTAATTGAAGTGACCTCTCTTCCTATGGCCTTTTTGACTCCTGTGAGCTAAATGGCAACACAGAACAAGTGTTGCGGGAAAAAATTCCTGTGACAGGCAATGAAAACAAATCCAAGGTCTTCCTGGCTCAGCTTAGTACTTGTTCCTCAGTGCAGTCTGTCACCAGATCAGAGATGCTACACCTGGCCCTTCCTGTGGGGCAAATCAGGGAGCAGCATTGATCTCTCTGCAGTTATTTGGGAAAGTTTAAGTGCTGCCGTATTTAATCTCAGACGTGATTCCATTGCTGTTACAAAAAGGAGGTGTTTGCCTACCTCTATTCTGCATGTTATTTTGAACCTTAATAGGAATCTTTGAGGTTGTGGGATGAGCACATGTTGATCATGAGACAATTTTTGTTCTTTTCAAAGGGCTAGACAATCTGGGAAGGAGATGAGACCTTTCCTCCTTCCCATACGTGCATATCCTGAGTAACTGAGTGATTTTTTTTCTTCTGTCCAGGGAGTTGTAAAGCCATTTTTACTCTTGGGGTTCAGGGAGCCCTTTTCAAAACTGATTGAACACAGAAGACAAACACATGGGGAATAACTAACTAACTTAACTAATTCATGGGGTGGGCGTTAAGTATAACCTAGGATTCCTAGAGATCTGCTGTGGTCAAATGGCTGTGCATGGAGGTGGATGTCTGCTGCCACAGAGATCCCAGAAGGGTATGAGCTGTCATGTGCTAATGCAGGGGATGTGAGGAGAATCTGTGGGCCAGGGATCCTGAGGGTTGTGTGACCTTTATGTGCAGAGAATGATACTTCCTCTTGAAGCTATAGAGCTGAGTGTGTAAATAATTACACCAAAGCAGCATTTATAAGCAGCATTTATTGTAATATTGCCCCTGTAGGATTTCCATCCCTAAGCAAAAAGGCTTCATTCTATAGAAAAACCAGTTGCCCAGCTGAGAATTGGGATTTTTGTCCTGTTGATCACATTCCCACTTCCTATTTCTCCCGTTTATTTTTGTCCTCTCTTTAATGAGAGTAGAGGAATGCTAGAGATGGTGTAATAAGAAAGTCTTCCAGACTTGCTAAGCCATACCACAGGAAACTCTAGATAAAAATGTAAAATTACATCTGTATGAAAACAGTCTTTAATGACGCAGAGAGGGTGAAGGAGTCTGCCACCCTGTAAACAGTGATGGTGCCTCCTCAAATAAATCAGCCTGCACTAATAAAAGACAAATGCAGTGTAACTGTCCTTAGTGTGACTGTTCCTAGTTTAAACTTCATTGTCCTTTGGGGAAGGATGGAAAGGTCTGTGCTTTCATATTTATTTTTGCCTGATTCAGATACATTTCCTGTTGACATTGTCATTAAATGCTGTAATTTCCGAGACTGAATTATTAATGTTTGAGTTCAGCATCTTTCCTGAAAAACGTTGAGTTCATGGAACAAAACACGAAGGCAGAACTCATCATGTGCTGGAAGCATTTCCTCCAAATATTTATGAGATACTCGTATTTGTTTTGTGCCCTAAAGAACTTCTCATAGAGGTAAATAGATCGCTTACTTTTGTTAGGCAAATGTCAGAAGAGAAATGGTATTTTGACAGTAACACTTTGCTGGAGAGAAAAGAAGGAGGACACTAGGGAAGGGTAGAGGGAGTAATGGGAAGGTCTCATTTCTCTGGTGGGTTAAAAGGCTGGACTAGTACTGTGCAGGCCAGCCTTTGCTCTCCCTTAGGTCAGCACTGCCTATCTTTTTCAAACTGCTGGCATCTTAAGTATCTACAATTGGTTCCTGTGTTTGCGCAGCACACTTGTCTTACGTCTTCAGTTCAAAGGACTCCAATGATAAACAATCTGAACAGTGTCCTTCTTCCTCTATGGTCTCTGCTGCATGTGGCTGAAGGCTACTTCTTCCTGTGGTTGACCTATTGTAGAGTTTCTTACTTTAATTTGCAAAGGCCAGCTGTGATAGGAAATAGTGCAGTCTTGAGCTGGAACACGTGATAGTTCACCAAAGGTGTTGAACTATGGGATGCAGCTACCCTTCTGCAATGGCACTTTTTTCAGTTTTCTCTGCTCTAGAGGGCTGCTCTAAGTATGGAAATGATAAAATTTTGAAGGGAAAGGACTCCCTCTGCGATGTACTTTTAACTTCTCCTTTGTTGGTTTAAAAAAAGCTGTTTCAGGAAGTTCATAAAAAAAAAAGCATAATCAGTTAAGTGGGCTTTCTGATGTGGTATCTGCATTCTATTGCTCTTTTTTCATGTTTCCTTCATTAGTTTGTACACATAGGTGAGTACAAGTCTGTTGGTTTGGTTTTTTTTTTTTATGAAATCTTATTCAGGTTTTAACGTAGGTTTAAACTGAAGTAATATGGTATCACAGGAATTAGTACAGAAGTATATTTGGCTGCTAAGTAGGTTTTTTCTTTCCATGTATGACTGTACGAGGGGCTTAGAACAAAATTAATAGCAAAAGTTAATATGTATGAGTGAATTCTTGCATAGTGGTAACACATTTATAAATCAGTAAGTCTGACCTATGGCTAAGTTCTACTCTATTCAGACAAAAGGAATATTTCCTGGTAGTGTCAACTGAGTAGGGAAAGATCTGAATAGTAGCACATCTACTGCATATATTGAAATTGTCTGCTCCAATGTCCCTTGCCAGAATCATGAGGTATATATTCATTAGATCCAGTGCACAGAAAATTATTTTCTCCGGGGCAGCCCCAGTCTTACCATGTGTTTTGATGGATTTTTAAAATCCTTCAGTAAGTACTAAATGCCCTGGGGAGCTGTGATTCAGGTGTGAGTGAACAAAGAATGGAGAACCAGGGTTAAGACATTGCCGGAGCTGGTGTCAGTTTCACTGAGGAAGTGAAAGTTTTTGGTAAACAAACAGGAAGGGGATGGGCAGGAGAAAGAGGAAATCCTATACTGGATGTTCTGTGTTTGCCTTGTTCAAAATACATTGCAAGAGTCATTTGAATGTGCTGTTGTGATGTAGCAGAAAGTGCAAATGGGATTCAAAGCACATTTTTGTAACTCCAGGCTTACAATTGCAAAAGATGTGCTGAGCTGTGCAAAGGCTGGAGGGAAGCATTGCAGCCCATGAGGGGTGTTGGAAACCCTGCCTTTTAAGCAACTCTTCTGCTGGATTGCTGGTGTGGCAATTTCTCCTCCTTTTTCAGTCCAGCTGCATTTGCACTGGCTTCAAGAGAGATTGCAGCAGCTGTCCTGGCACCAGTGGAGAAGCAGCAAGTGATACTGAGGTGAATTCTAAGCCCGTTTCTCTTGGGATGTAGATGGCATGATTGATGGCAGACACTAGACAGCAGTGCTCCCACTATGCCTGGCCAGGAAAGCTTGCCTCATCTCAAGACCTCCTCCTAAATTTCCTTGGGAGCAGTTCCCTTCCCTCTGCCATGATGCTTACCAGTGTTTCCAAAAAAGTCCTTGACCACACTGCTTCAAATGTCTTCATTACTAATAATTTGCTGTTTGTCTGAGGCTTTTTCTCCCCAATTTCCTGGAAAAATCCACATTCCAGTTTTCACACTGCTGTAGGAGTACTCTCTACCATGATTTCCTTGTCTTCTCCCATCATTTTTTTAATTTTTTTTTTTCCCCAGCATCATTCTGCTGTTGATTTCTCTCCAGCTTTGTCTTCAGGACTGTCAGTGTTATAAACTCGTTTATTTCATCTCTTGGTTTAGACGTCTGCAGCAATTTTTTTTTTCTTCCTTTCTGGAAGAGTAAGCCTTAGCTCCTTTCATAATCCAATTATCATTTGTAAACTACTTATCAGGGAATACTTATCCAGAAATACATACCCCCAACCTCTTGAAGAGATATGAAGTCCAGTGAGTACCAACCTGGCAGTACTGACATGGTCTTTGAAGTATTTTATGGCTGTGCATTGTCTAAGGGCAACTTTGTACTACTGTAGGTGGTCAGCAAGACTCTTCTGTGTAGAGTGCAGTTTATGTGTAGGTGTAATTGATCTTTAGAGACAGCTAACTGCTGTTTGACACATCTAATTTAAAATTATGACCTCAAACTGACTTAAAGTGGGTTTCTATTCTGAAAATGGTCAGTGTGGATTGTCCCCTGCTGCTTTGTCTGCCCTTCTTGTGATGCTGCTTTCACCTTCTCTGGCCAAGTTTTTTTTCTGTTGCATGCAGGTTTTTGTGTGCTGTGTAGTGGTGCATGTAAAATGTTTTTGAGCCAGCATTGACCCTCCTTGTATACCCTTCTGGTTCAGGGAAGCAGAGCATGGATTTATCAGCATGTGTGCTGGCCTGTAGAGAAGAAATCAAGTCTTGGTGTTGTGGGGATGTGGTGCTGAGACAGCAGCTCTTGCTCCAGGATTATCCTCTGTCCTCATTGGTGTTGGTGTTCCCCATACACTGACCCCACAGAAAGTGAAGCTTAAGGAATTTAGCTTTGAGAAGGCAGTGCAAGTCTAGAAGGACCTAGTTCGATAGAGCTGGCACTAGCAGAAAAGAGTTTTGGTAGAGTGAACAAGTGGGAAAAGGATGCTTCAGGTAGGATACTTCTGCTCTTAATAGAGCATTTAAGCAAGGCTGCAAGTTTCAAAAATACATCTGAATAGGTTATTCAAATCAGATGTATTGGACTAGGTTTGGATGAATGAAAGGTCCTTTTCCCTGCTCCTGCAATAAAAGCAGGTAGTTTGTATGGTGTGACACAGAAAAGCAATTTCTCCTTGGAGCACAGAATCCGTATGTTTATTACATGTTCCGTATCCTGTCATACTGATTGAGAATATATGTTTTCCTTGGAACTATAATTGTCTCTACCCAATGAGTTATTTTTATCCTTTGCATTCTTATTTGATTGTTTTTTCTCTTTTTGTCTCTTTGCTTCTGCAGTCTTCCTGCTTGATTTGTTTCTCATTATCAACTCGAAATCTGAACTCGTAGGGATTTTGGCCTCCTCTCCTATACCTTTTCTCATATGGTTTGTGTTGTCTTGAGAACTTCCCATGCATGGCCAAAAAAATGAAGAAGTCTTACCAGCTTTTAAAACATCTTCTTTGCACAACACTTAATATTGTGGAATTAAAATGCAAGTTGTGGACTCATTACTGTTCTCTTGAAGCAAACCTGGCTAACCACTGTGAGCACCGATTTGGTTTTAGTTCTTGCTTTGAAAGTCAGCTGCATGGGCCATGGGTGCTGAAGTCACATTTAAACATTGGGGTTTGTGCACAATCTAAGGCAGTTTTTCAAAGTATAGCATAATCACATGTCCTGCCTGTGAGCTGCATACTTGAGCTATGTGGAGTTACACAGGTTACAAACTTTAATGAGCAGCCAGTATGGCTGTAGGAATAGCGCTATGAAATTCTTGCAGTTCGCAGCATGAATATGAAAATAATTATTTTTGTGGTCCTGCAGCTTAGTGTGAGTCTAAATCTGCTAGAGTTATTGTGAGTGCTGGCCTATTTTTTAAGGTCTGTGTGCTGCCCTTTGTGCAGAAAGCCCTGGTGTGAGTCTCCTGAAGTCTGTCAAGCTCCTGTGTGCTGTCACTTGCAGGATCAGAGCCTGGTTCAGTGAAACTTGCTGTGGTTGTCACTGCTAGATCTTCATCTGCTGCCAACTGACCATTAAGCAGGACTAGAAACAACACAAAATACTAAGTGCTGCACAATCCAGTAGTGGTATATTGTGAATACAAAAATGTTGGTTGTTTTTAGAGTGAGAAAACAAGAAATTTCAAGGCAAAGTTAAAATAGTAGCAGAGGTCAAATTATTAATCAGCTTTTGAAAATGAAATAAATTAGCATATTGAGCAAACGCAATGTGCATTTTTAAATCAGACCCTTAGTCAGATCTTCTGTTTAGTATAGAATAATTTCTCTCAAATATAAGAGAACTTTAATCAAGTTAATATACTTGCGTAGCTGCTGTCCTGGTAAGATGAGAAACTGTTCATTCTTGCCCTTGAGAAAGATCATCTGCAAAGACATACCTGTGTTTAAAATTGGAGCACTCCAGTTCTTAGAACCTTTGCAGCAGGAACAGTCAAATGACCTGTCACACCAGGTATTTGCAATCTGTCCTTCAAATAGAGGTTCCAGATTCTCACTCTCACTCCTTTATGAAAATAGAAAGCATGTAAAATATTTCTAATTTTGGTTAACTTTAGAGAAACTTCTTATTCGTGCTCATGTGTGCAATAAATGTGAAAAATATGCTTAGAAACTTGGATATGAATTCTTAGTCATGTTCATTAAGTGACATATTTCCTTCAGGGAGGTATTTCCTTTTACACTCTTACTGCCACCCCAGCTTGAGCATATAGTTTTACAGGACTTCAGCTAGAGTGTGCTTCCCTCTTTACATGACAGGCTTTCAGACCCAAGTTGGTGAAATTTTACAGCCTCTCGGGATATGTTTGGTACACTTAAGAGAAATGTCCTTGTATCTATTAAAAAAACCCTCTGATCTCAAGGACTTAATCTTAAAACCTCCCAAAATAGCTAATCATGGAGCTCTTTAAGTTCTATTTATCATGTTTGCAGCAAGCTGTTGGTTCAGATGATACCCTTTGGTGCTACTCTATGTGTGACAAATTGCAACAGTTGCTTGAAACAGTTTACTAAGCTGGGTGAGAAACCAACTGGTACATTCTTGGTTTAAATTCGTGTGCTTGAAGGAATATAATTAACACAGAGTTTAAAACTAAATAAAATAAATGAGTTATAAATAGGCTTCTGTAAAGTGCCAGAACCTGGAGAATATTCTTACACCCTTGAAGTTAAGAAAGGTTCTGCTACTTAACATCAGTGAGAACAAGACAAGGTGGTTCCTCCTGTGGATTCTTCAACAGTTAGTGCTGAATGCTGATCTAGTATCTCTGCAAAGATTAAACAGAAAAAAATTTCATTTCTGCCATGTAATTTAGTGGCACCAGATTTGACGCTGATTTTTTTTTTTTTGAGAGCTCTTGCAGTTTCCTCTTGCAACTTGAGTGAACTTGTCCAATGTTTGCAAACTTTCAGGAGGAACTCTGAGTGTTAGCTGACACCAGCATGAATGATTTAACCCCAAATTTTTATCTGAGCATAGAATTCATTCTTGAATCCATATTACATAACCCAGTACAATGCCCTCTATTTCAGAAGAGTTCTGTGTATATCGAGTGCTGTAAAGCTAATGAAACACAGTACAATCTGCTGGAGGAGTAACTTTTTTTTTACAATTTAAATGTATGCTGGTGTTTGAAGATAGTGAAAAAAAAAATCTGCTTCTCTTTTGTGAAATTCAGTGCTTTAGACATGCTCAAGACATAATATGATGGTGTTATAACAAGAATGCTATGTTTTAGTTGCAAGTTTAGTCATGAGTACATATCAGCTTTCAAACATGGAGTTGACAGCAGATAGAGAAGCCTTCTGACCAATGAATGACAAATGCAGTATGGGGCAAAGTAATATGAGTTACACAGTGGCAAGGGTATTCCAGTTAGGATCCATTGACACAGAAGTCATTCTGCCCTGATTATGACATGGATGTCATAATCAATGATGAAAGTGGATTGTAGAATACATGAAACCAGGTAAGGTTTATAAAAATTGATTTATTCCCTAGGGATATAGTTACCTGAATTTGAAAGAACAAAAGTTAGTATGCACTTACGTTCTGTTCCCCATTTCTCTCTTTTATTAAACACACTGAAAACAGAAGATAAACCCAAAGGAGAAGTGGCATGCTTTCTGTGAGACCACCCTCAAACCCTTCATCAGGGCTTGGTGGCTGTGAATTTGCTGTCCTCCATCATGTTTTTATTGACATGATGAGGGATTGGGACAGACTGGATTGATGGTTTGCATGAGGTTCAACAATACTAAATAGTGGGTGCTGGTGTTGGATCCCAACCCCACATAGCACTAAAGGCTGGGGTGGAGAGGCTGGAAAGTGGCTTGGCAGAAAAGGACCTGGGGGTGCTGGTCAGCAGCTGAACATGATCCAGCTGTGCCCAGGTGGCCAAAAAGGCCAATGGCATCTTGGCCTGTATCAGCAATAGTGTGGCCAGCAGGAGCAAGGCAGTGATCATCCCCCTGTACTCAGCAGTGCTGAGACCACACCTCAAATCCCGTGCTCAGTTTTAGGTCCCTCACCACAAGAAACACATTGAGGTTCTGGAGTGAGACCAGAGAAGGGCAACGGAGCTGGGGAAGGGTCTGGAGCACAAATCCTATGAGGAGTGGCTGAGGGAGCTGGGGCTGTTTAGCCTGGAGAAAAGGAGTCTCAGAGGAGACCTTATCACTCTCTACAATGCCCTGAAAGGAGGTTGTCTGCAGGTAGGCTTTGATATCTTCTTCTAAGCAGCAAGTGACAGGGCAAGAGGAAATTGCTTCAAGTTGTGCCAGGGGAGATTTATATGGGATATTAGGAAAAATTTCTTCACTGTCAGTGTGGTTGGGTGTTAGAACAGGCTGCCCAGGGCAGTGGTAGGATCTCCATCCCTGAAATACCTCTCTAAATGTGACAGTAGGACTTGATGATCTTAGGGGTCTTTTCCTACCTTAACAATTCTGTGATTTTACATTGTGATAATTTCATTATGTTCATGATCTTTGCATTCTATTTACAATATAGCAATGGGTTTGAATTACAGGCACGCTTCAAAGCAAGAGATCACATCTGCATAGTAGCTGTTAATAATTTGCTTCAGCAAGAGTCCCATCAATCCATTTGTCCGGGCATGTGGAGGTTGAGCATTAGGCTGCCTTGCTTGAAGGAGAAAAAGGTTTCAAGTATCAGCTGCTACCCGCAAATATACCTTCCTTTTCACCTTCTGGAGAAGGCAGAGTAACAAATTTCAGCTGATTCCCCAAACTCATTATAAAAGTTGCTCACTTTGTCCCTTCTTATCTTCTGAGGCTCAGTGAAAAGAGAGAGAAGCTCTCATTTCTCTTTCATGTGTAAACTGTAATTGCAGGTATGGGGCTCTGCACAGTAATACTCAGATGATTTGTTTGGCTGTACCTTTGCTTTCCAATACATCAAACAGTATATTGAAATCAACACCTGAGTAACACCACTGTGGGCACGAACCAGGCCTTTTGGACTCATAAAATGGATGGGTTGCATATCTCTCTACTCTGCCTTGTTTTGGGAGACAAAGTGTTTGTCAGTGAAGGAGAAGGGGGGGGATGAATAACTGGGTAAGTGGGGAGTGAAGAAGGATAGTTCCCAGGTTTGTGTTCTCCAGAGAAACTGTGCGAAGCTTGTCCTATCCTTCTATCATGTTGCTTGTTATGAGGATGAAGACCTTTGGGCTACTTCTGGACCTCACTGTAACGCCTTTGTTTTTTTATAGGTAGTTTCTCATTTTCCTGTACCACAGTTACTGCTCTAATCACTAAAAAGGAGTGAAAAAGGATCCTTATCCTAGTGGCAGTCATAGACATACATAGCGTACATAAAGTGCAGGGCAAATACAGACTACTGAAAGTTTAGCACACTACCATTATTGGCCAAAATCATCAATTCAAAGCTAAAAAAAACCAGTATGTGAGTCATAGATACACTCAACTTGGAAAGTAGATGTCGTCCTTGGGGTTTGCTAGCTGGACTGGGGCACTTCCTAATAGTTAGGAAGAATGTTGATCCTTTTCAGTGTAGTGGTTTGGCCAAATTTTTGTTTGGAAATGGAGATTTGGTTTATATGAAGCTGCTGTTTGTCATTACTGAGAGTTTCTACCAGTCAAGAAAATGACATTTTCACTTATAGCTTGCATTACGATTTAAAGTCTTTAAAGTATTTTGGGAACCTTTGCTTTTAGTTGGTTAATGTGTTGGCACAGCTTTTCTGTTCCATGTCATATGATCTCTTTGAAGAATTTGATAGAAGTATTTATTCTGTTATGTCAAATTAAGATGTTATTTGACCTTTTCCCCTACCTTCAAAAGATATAGTACAGTGGAAAAAAGTTGAGGAAATGGAAGATGTGGTTGCCTGAGGCTGGCAAAGTGAATTAATTCATTGTTGATATTGATTGAAAATCCTGGAGGATGCAGTTGAGGCAAATGATTGTAATAAAATGAAGCAAGTATTATAAGGTCAGAAAACAGATGTTATTTTAATGAAAGACTTGGCTTAAAATTAGTGCCAAAAGTACAGACTAAATGAATCTGGAACATTTTCATAATATATAAAGTCTATTATGCAATGTTAGCAAAATTACAGTCTTCTGTTGATTAACTTTCTTGTGTTTTGGTAATTTTTTTTTCTTCAGTTGAATAAACAAGGATCAGTGGTTTGTACAAATTCCACTTCGTTTCAATGTGATATTTTGTTTCAGGATTTTATTTTCATCCTTCTGGAAGCATTATAACATCATTATACTACCAGAGTGACATTATTTTCAGTGTTTCTTGTTGGTTTTTATTTACTTTAATGTGTTTTTTTTTAACCACTGCCAAAATTCCTCCATGAAACTAAGATTTTAACTAATCTAGACAAAACTGTAGTGAATTTACAGAAAAATAGAAAATTTCTTTTTTTCTTGGCCAAAGCTTCCCGCCCCTGTTAGAGCTACCTTTCATGTCATCAACTATGATGATATTTGTTATATGTGCTATGCTATCATTTATGAGCAAAGAGTCTGTATTCTAGCCAAGCACAGGATAAAGTTACTCTCTCCCTGGACACTTAAAGGCAAGGCAGGAAAAGGTTGGAAAGTGCCATTTGAATATAGAAAAATGTTTACTTTGATAGGATTAGTTTTACCAAAGCACTCCTTCCTATTGGAAGTTTGAGATGCAATAACTTAAGTCACTTATTTGCCATTTAGTATAGCAATGTGTTATATGTTAGTTCGTGTTGATTAGTGCATCACTAAAGAGCCTCATCTAGTAAGAAAAGAAAAATTAAATAGGGAGTATAGGAAAAAAATATTTATATGATATATGGTATGATATATGATATGATATTGCTGCTCAGAACGGGTCTGCCATTTCCAGAAATACATCAATACAGCATCAGTACAGCAACTCCAGATATTTTATCTCACCAAAAGTTTTCGGTTCTTGTGTCAGCTGTTGTGGGATTTTTTGCTGAATGACTCCTCCCGTCCTGTAAAGACAGGCTGAGTGATGTGGGGATGTTCAGCCTGGAGAAGAGAAAGCTCCAGGGAGCAGCTTTCCAGTACCTATAGGGGGCCCACAAGAGAGCTGGAGAGGGACTTTTTATAAGGGCATGGAGTGACTGGACATGGGGAAATGGCTTTAAACTGACAGAGAGCAGGTTTAGATTAGATATTAGGAAGAAATTCGGTACTGTGAGGGCAACTGAGACACAGGTTGCCCGGACAAGCTGTGACTGCCCTATCCCTGTAAATGTTCAAGGCCAAGTTGGATGGGGCTCCACTTGGTCTAGTGGAGGGTGTCCTTCTTCACAGTGGGGTCTTGGAACTAGGTGGTCTTGCAGGTCCCTTCCAACCCAAACCATTTTATTGATCCTAATCCACAGCCTTAATCTTCCAATTAAGTCTATAATCTTCCAATATAGCTGTATGGCAAGCTGTATTACAGTTTGGCCCTGTTGTAACTCGAATTTTTATTTTAAGGAAGTGGACTTGAGGTATGAATATTGCAGAGTCCTAACCCCTCATTTCAGTACGAAGGCAATTGTGGGAAAGAAAATCAGGACACCAAACAAGGGAGGAATGGGTGGTGAGAATTTCATTGAGAACAGTAGTCACCTTGGTAAAGGATTCAGGGAAGGTGTCTGCCAACCCAGATTGTTTTAGTTGGACTGAGATATTTGCGCATTTCTGTTGGGAATCAGGGCTCTGAAGAGGAGAAACAGAAATACTGGTGCAGGGCTCAAAACTGAGCCCTGTTGCAGAGGAAGTAGAAATGTGATAGGTGTATGAGTGTAGTAGGAATGCAGGTGTTTGGGAGCATGTGGTAGGGTCATACTTTCTGTAACTGATATAGGAAAGCATAAAAATAATCTGAGCTAGCATGGACAAAGTAGAATTTGTCTTGGTCTTAATTGCTAAGGAAGGAATTGTGAAAGAAGTGGAACAGGGGGAAGTGCAGCAGACAGGAACTACCAGTCTCTTAGCAGTACCACTTTCTGTTTCCTGGTGTTATATTAGCATTACATTGAGACTTTTAAAAAGTACTTTCATTTGCAATGAAAAAATATGGGGCCCCCTGTGATATTAAGAGGTATTAGAAACACACAGGTGTCTGAGAATACCGTGCATAATGAATAGCCTGGGAAAACAATGGGGAGAAATTTAATATCAGGGTGTAAGATAATGCCACAGGAGATAGGAAAGTCTGCTGTAACAATAGTTTGTTGTTATGAAAAGTGATATAAACCTGGATGTCTTATTGGATGGCCATATGATTATGAAAGGCCAATATGATGAGAGTGTGAAAATCATAAATTAATTTCTGGGATTTATTGAGTGATGTATTTCAGTAGATGGAAGAAATAGCAATACTAATTGATTCAAGGCACTGCTGAAAATCATCTTGAAACACCTGGGCAGATCCAACCTCCTGTACTTAAGAGGGATAGGTTCAAAGTGAACAGATGTAGAGAATGGCTGCTAGAGTAACCAGTGGAAGTGGAAAAAAATGAGAGGGTTTGGTCTTTAAAATCTAGAAGAGAGGCTGAAAGAGATGTGATGTCTTCCTAATCTCCCAAGAGAATGAAGGCCTAAAAGCCATTATAGTCTCCAAAACATTTTTAAGACTGGGACTTGACAGCTTCCAAGCCAAGTGGAATGAGGTTCTGAAGCCTTTCAGCAATCATATTTTGTTCTTCTCCCCCATCACCCATTAATCTTTCTAAAAGTGGGTCATGGCAAACTCACTTCTGAGCTTGTACAATGTGATTGTGCTTCCTAGAACAGCTCTGTCTTTCCCAGTGTAATTTGTAGTCCTTTGCTCTAATCATGTTTGATAAACTAGATAGCTATGTTGTCTTGCTCTGACAGACATGCACCCTTGGAAAATTTGAGGGATTGACTTAAGTGAGACCAGGTATGAGGAAATTTTACAGTAAAGTGCATGTTGCATACTTTTCCACCACAGTAATGTTAGTTATACTGGGGGTTAACTTGTTTCTCTTCTTCGCCCGTTTATATAGATATGTATGTCAAAATATTATTTCAGCTTTGTCTCACCTTTTCCACAAAGAAGATTGAAGCAGTTAAAATAATTCCCCCATTATTTTTCCATTTTCTTTTAAATGCTGGCAGTTGGACTATGGCTTCCCACAGCTGAGGAGCAGTGGAAGTCTACACAAGGGAAGTCTGCCATAGCCACCACGGAATAGATTCAGGTTATCTGAGCTCCTTTCTATAAGCATTGCAGGGAGCACATGGTGACTTGTGCCTGTATGTGTCTGTGCCCATGCTTATATGTATCATATAAGGGATAAATTCCATCTGGGGGACACAGAGATGAGGTAATCCAGACCTACAGAAATAAGCTAAATTTAAAAAGATACTAAAATACATGCAGCAAGGATTGACAGGGATGCACAGAACCATTTTAGCAGAAAGGCAAGGGAGGAAGAAACTGCTTAAGTTCCCCTAGCTAGTCACCAGTGCAAGAACAAGATGTAGGAAGTGAAACAAGCTTGAAATGAAAGCTGACCCCAGATTTCTGCATTTGCATGCATCTAATTTGATGAAAGTTATCAGAAAGTCAGGACTTACAGTAAAATTGAAATGTGTATCTATGTGTATCTAAAATATGATCATATTTTATATTATTAAATCAATGTATAGCTATAGATATATATGGTGAATTTCAGGTATAAGAATAAGGCTGAACCAGCTTAAATATAACAACTTCTGAGACCAGTGAGGAGCAGAAAACAACTTCTCTTCAGTTGCTCTCCAGTTGATGCTTTCATATTGCTCCCAGCCACAAATAATTTATTTTTGTCACTCTTATTCTCACTGTGGTCTAGTGGTAAATCTTCACCGGCACAAATATGTGTAGATCAGTATTGATAAGCCATTGCTGAGCTTTACCACCTCTAGTTAAACTCCTGCTCTGTATTCCTTGGCAGTTGCTTTGCCATGTGATGATGGGTCAGAAATGAACCTAGGTTTCCCAGAAACAGTCCTCGTAGTCCAAGTAACAGAGATAAAGGAGATCCTTGAAACACTTGGGTAGCACAGATGATGTGGAAGCAGATCAACATAAAAAGAAAGTAAGCACTGGAGGTTAAGGTAAATTAGGTCCTTTACAACATTTAATCATTAAAACATGAACATCTTTACAACATTTAAGATTCCTTAAAATTTTTTTTCATAGAATTATAAATTTGAACAGTTGATTGAAGTGACATAGAATATTTGATGAGCTTCTAAGAAAGCAGGTGTTTGTGAGCAGAGCAGGTTTACAGTCCTTCCTGCCCAGCAGTTTTAATTTAAGTTGATCACTCTGAGTTTTGAGGCACTTCTGCCTTGACCTTGAGGGAATACACAGGAATTCAGGAGATCTGATGAAGGATCACTGTGTTACCTCTGACTAAACTTGTGAAGTAGTAGCAAACAAACTGGCATTAAAGGCCAGACTGAAACATCTAAAACAGAGGAGGGCAATGTTATTGTTTTCAAGTTTTGAAAGAGGTATTAAATAAAACTGTTTACTCCTCTGCTCTCTAAACCCCCTTTAAAGCTCCAGGTGGGAAACCAGTTGTGTTTTTATATATAGATGTAAACACTTGCTTCCTGTTCTTCGATTCAGAAGTTTAAATATAAAGCAATATTCAAGACTCAGAGTAGGCTGGGGGTTGTAATATTGTTTTCTTATTCTTTTGCATGAGAAATTTGTGGTTTAAATTAAGAGTTTACTCTTCGTACTCAATTTAATACAAATTAATTTTATTTATGTACCTGTTAAAATGCGTATGTATATGTCTGTTAAAGCCCTAAGCCATAGAGACAATTGGTGTTTAACTACATGATTACTGACCATTTCAAAAACAGATATTTTTTGGATAAAATACATACTTCTTTGATAAAATAGAGCTTATATGCTCGGTGTTGTAGTTCTAATTATTTTAAAAGTTGCTTTATTATTGGAAAAGCTGAAATATAATTGATGAAGATTTGAGAATCATTGCCATGAAGACATGACTTTGATCAAGAAAAGACCAGACATGTCAAGTAGGTTTTTTAGGAAACTATTTCTAATATGCACCATATATGTTGTATGTAACAAAATCACAAGGAAGAGAATTGTTATGAACACAAAACAAAAAAATGAGATCACCTTTTTAGATGATACGAAGGGTGAGCACTGGGACAAAGTGAAACCCCAAATGCTGCTGATGGTGGTGGATGGACAGGTGATGGTCACATGAAACTTGACTACTTGCAGTAGGAAGTCTTGTGTCTTTAGACACATTACTTTGCTGGAACTGTAGAAAAAGGCATATAAAGCAATTCTGTTTTGGGGACAGACAGCAGCTATTAGCCCTGGAAGAATGCTTCATTAGTTTCTGACTTCCACTCCTCCCAAACCATTTTGGAATTAAGACCCAAGTGCTGTAGTAGCAAGATGAGATAGGGGATTCAGAGGGAAAATTCAAGGCAAATGTAGACATCAAAATCAGTGTCTTGGAAAAAAACCTACTGCAGAGGCTCTGTGTAACTCCTGTGGATACTCCTGTGGCTTTTTGAAGGGTGCCTGAACCCAGGTTCTTGTCACCTTGCTGCAGCTGTTAACCTAAGTTCGTGTTTACCTTTTAGCCATGAACTACAGTATGCTCTCTGTTAAAAGAGAAGCTGTTACTTTTTTAGTTATCTATTTATAAAGATTAGCAGCTATGTTAGATAGAATTTCTTTCAATTCAGTGTTTATCTTCCATGTCTAGAGATGTGGACAGGACAATAAATGAAAAGCATGAATAGGAAGTAGTGTCTCCTGTATTGCAGAACTGTTGGAATGGGAAACATCTGAGTAGCAACTAGCAGCATTTTCTCTGATGTATAAATTATTTTTATCTCTGATAAAGAATAATGGAGTTTGGTTTGTAATGATGCTGGGCTGTCTGTGCTCTTTGCTTACTGTATTCTCTTTCTATCTGCACAAAACACTTCCTTGTGACACAGCAACAGAGCGCTAGGCAAATAAACATTTACTGCAAGTGAAATGTGTCATTTATTTATACACTGCTCCCTGCACTGTCATTTTACTTAGGTCAGGATCCCACTCCTGGAGCTGTTGCCCTCATGCTAAACTGTAATCTGTGTTATGGAGCAGAATTGGAGTGCAAGAATGGGGATGCTTTGGGAGAATGCAGTGTGGGGCTCACCTTTGGGTAAACCCTTGTTATCAGCTGGCTCCTACTAGATGTTCAATTCTTGGAGATATACTGGAATAAAAAAGGGCAGTAACCCCCTTGAACCAGCTGTGGGGCTTCAGCATTGACTGTTGGGGCTTTTTGCTCATGCTAAATCCTGTGGGGACTGTGGACTTCCATCTCTATGAGGAAAAGAACCCAGAAAAAACAGTGCTTCATGATGAGGCTCAGGATCTTTTCTTTGTTTGAATCCATCACAAGGGTGGTCTTGCAAACTGTATTTGTGTGATTTCACATGACATCAAGTAAACTTCTGTGTGATTTCATAGCACCTCTACATAGTTATTACTGATCAATTGTTACTGTCATGAGCAAGTGCCAACCTTGAGCTTATCAGCACAGCCTCACAGCAGGTTTAACTTACAGCTGTTCATGTGCTTTCAGCTGCAGAAAAAAATCTGAGTAAAAAATGCTTTTCTCTGAGTTTACACTGACACTGAGCATGCTGCAGTCTCTAAAGATGTGCTCAGCTTTCTTACAGGAATAGGGAAAGGGATTTTTGGCTGACAACTTAGATCAAATTACTTCATGCCCTCCACTTCAGCTGTTTGTTCTGTAGAAGCAGAACTATTCAAGAGCAAAAAGGTTAGAACTTAAGTGGATAAATACCTGATCTTGCAGATACAGCAGGTAATTAAACACTGGCCTTCCTGATGTCTGGGGTGAGTTTGCGAACACCCTGGTCTGCCCATGGGTGTACAGAAATTTCCTATGAACCATTAATGACAGAACAAGAGTCATCTACATACCCACAGTTATAAATAAATAAAATAAATTAGAAAATCCTTCTCAGTACTGCAAAACAGCTAGTCTGTAACCCGTATGGAGCTGAACATTGTAAAAATTAATGCGTTAAAATTAAGCATTAAAGATGTTTGCTTCAAAGGGAAGCTCCTCCATGAAAATGTGCTCCAGTGCTTTCAAGTAAGTGTGGGAACACTGAAATGTTGGCACTCAAGACGAGAAAACTTATTTTCTGCCTGATCAGTGCCTATTGATTTTCTGTAGGATTCCTTTTATTTTTAGTTCAAGAGAAGACAAGAAGGGGAGCAATGGGTTCTAACACTGCTTTAAAGCAGGATCACAGATCACTGCTGAAATCCTATGGACATCCAAGATGTGTTGGCAATAGGTGACAGATAATTTGCAGAAATGGTAGGAGAGGAAGTATCCTCCTGTCATATTTAGAAGAAAACACTCCATGTGGATAGGACAGTGCCATTATGTTATTATGGAGTGCTTCCTCAATGGCGGGATAGGACATTGAATGAAGGTGATGTTGGAATTTGAGACTTGCCATGTGGGAATGCTTGTTGCCTTGGTTTATTTTTGTTAGGATTGTGATTATCATAGGTATTGTTACAAAAGTATGAGTCTTAATTTGAACCCAGATTAATCTGGTTAATTTTTGTAGATGCAAGGCCCCATCCCATTGAAACAGTTGTGTCTGCCAAAGGACACTTCTACTACTACTTTACTTCTTCACTACCATCAGCCTTTTCTATCCTAGAGATGAAGGTAAAAGTGGGATGAGAGTCTCACAATCTGCTTTAGCTTCTTCAGCTGTGTTTGTTTACTTGAGCCTATATTTGCACTGAGCTCTTATTTTAGGTTTTACATTGTTCTTCAAAGAACTGGCTTTAAAGATTAATTAGGGCAGGGGGAGAGTGAGTCTGTGTGCCTGCAAGGGAAAATGTGACTGTGAACCTAGCATTAGAGCACTGACCTGAAAGGAGGGAGAGAGGAAGGAAGGAGAGAGTTGAAAAGCATTCATAGTGGATTCTTTGAAGAGTAAGTATAATTACTCTCCTTGGAGGGAGGATTGTAGAGATAATGTTGTATATATATTTGCTGGAGTGCTATGTAATTGTATCACAGGATTAGCAGTCAGGTTCCAGTCATGCAGATGCTAACAGCTGTATCTCATCTGATTTAGCATGGATACACATCCTGAGAGAAGGATTAGCCTTCTAAATTATGCTGAAAAGGAAATCCTTGTGTGGTGATTTGCCATCACTGGCACACACATCGTCTATTTTAGGCTGCTGTAACACGCCTGTGTGAACAAGGAGATGCAGTACTGAAGGTCACAGTAGCAGCATGTCTGCCATGGAGCTGGGACTACACAAGTCATCAGCCTCATGTGAGACAGGGATTTGAATCAAACAGAGCTCCCTGCTAGACTGGCATCTGCAGAACGAAGTGGGGAGATACCGGCATTACTAGTTCCAGCTGCAGTTCTCAGAATTTGGACAGGAATGTTTTCCTTTGTCTTCCTAAAGAGTCTTTCCTTTAAAATGTACAGATAAAAGTTATCCCTACAATAATTGCATTTTTGTTATATCTATTCCAGAGCTCAGAGAAGTATCAGAAGGATACAAGGGGTTTGGGCAGGGAAGGGTAGATGGGGAGAAAATATAAAAAAATCTGAAGAAATGGTAAATAACTATTTACTTCATCTGTTGATTGAGACAAGGTAATTTCTTTCCCTTGCAACAGAAAAGAGATATCAGTGTGTGGGCCTAGCCTTCAGTTGTTTTTTCCATGAACTTTTGTGTATTAAAATTAAGCACATTTTTACTGTGTAGCCCAGATGATTTCATGGGAAAGGGCTTGGTTTTCAGCACAATGATTTTGTTTAATACCTTTTTTATTTCAACAGGAAATATGGGGTGTATAAAATCAAAAAGGAAAGAGAATCTGCATGGAGATGGGCTAGATTTGAAGAATCAACCAGTACGTAAAACTGAACGAACTATTTATGTGAGGGATCCAACGTCCAATAAACAGCAAAGGCCAGTAAGTAGATAGTCTCAGGAGAGAATTCCTGTAGCAAGAACAAAGCATGACTGGCATAACTTAAATTTCAGTCCAAAGCATATGCATGGAAAAATTCAAATTATCATTAATCCACAGCTGGGCTTTTAGTGTTGGGTAGTTCACCCTCAATGAATAAATACCTAGAGGAATAAAAATTAAAACATGGTGGTTTGCTACTTTATGTTTGTTTTAGTTTTCTGCATAAAAAAAATAACTTGTCAATGCTTGAGAAGATATAACTATGTCTGTAGAAGAATGCTAGATGACATTAGAAAACCTGAAGTAGTTTAGATCCATTTTTTAAAGCATTAGTGTTGGGTTTTTAGTAGCTATGGGATCCAGGTGTTGGTTATTCCAGTTAAAGGCTGAAGTAATCATGGGTGATTCTTTACCA
This sequence comes from Pseudopodoces humilis, assembly GCF_049639895.1. Taxonomy (NCBI): domain Eukaryota; kingdom Metazoa; phylum Chordata; class Aves; order Passeriformes; family Paridae; genus Pseudopodoces; species Pseudopodoces humilis. Next base: position 38,059,280 of record NC_142200.1, on the reverse strand, counting down.
CCTCTAGTCAGCTTTACTCACTGAAGGCCACCACTGGGCCTTGCCTGAGGTGTGTACTTATTTATAAATAAATTAATTATTAAGGCTGGGAGGGGAGCACAGGGTGCACCGGTGAAGTGAGCAGCAGGGAGGAACAGGCTAACATGTTCCATGTGTGCTGCCTGGCATTGGAAGGAAAGGTGCTGGGATGGGGAATTCTGCTGGGAACCAAGTGGGTTTGCTTATTTGCAGCGTGACTGGTACCTTTTTTTCCCCCCCACCTTCTCTACTGTGCTGAGGAAACTGTGTCGCCTGCCTGCCCTTGTTCAGGGACCTGCTCTCTGCAGGTGTGAAAGGCTCCCTGCTTCCCTCTCTCCCCAGCTGACACAGTGAACTCAGTGTGCACTCAGTCGATGAACACACATCACAAACTACCTTTTTTTTTTTTTAAATTACGTTTTTTTTTCCTTGCACAGTCTTAGTGGCATAACCATGCTTGTAGTTCTTTAGCATGACAGCTACATGGTAATAACTGTCCTGCTTAAGTGCCCTACCTAAAGCCTCTTCAGCAGAAGTCCCAAAGCTGTGAACTTCCTCCCCATGGCTTGTGCCACACCTTCACAAGGTGTGAGCTGCTCAATTTAAAATCTATACATTTTTATACTGTCATATGAATAATTTATGTTTTTATATATACTACATACTTTGAAGAATGGTGGGAAAAGATCTGAGCATTTCCTTTTAAGACACATGAGATGACACCAAAGCAACTGTATAATATGTAATTGTAATTTAAGATCATCACAAAGATCTAAAACTGCTTAATTAAAGACATATTTTATTGTAGGCAAATCCAGAAGCACAGCTCTTACCAGGACAGAGGTTTGTCAGTCAAGGTATGTTTCTATGGAAATCTCACAGCTGCGTGCTGTGCCCGTGTCAGCCTGCAAAGTGATGTGAGTGTGCCTTTATCCTTCTACTTTTGCAGATGCAGAGGAGCATGGAGTCATTGTGGTAGCTTTGTATCCCTATGATGGCATTCATGAAGAGGACTTGTCCTTCAAAAAAGGAGAAAAACTGAAAGTTATTGAGGAGTAAGTATGACACTATTGTTGTATTGCAGATTTTCTTTGGGCTCATCTAATTCCCTCTGCAATGCTTTGATATCCTACTTATACTATGGGTGTATGCTTACATGTGGTAATACAAATGCTTTATGGTGTTATTCCAAGTTGGATAGGATTTTGACCAACCTGCTGCAATGGAAGGTGTTCCTGCCCATGACAGAGATCATCTTTTAGGTCCCTTCTAACCATTCTAACCATTTTTGAGTCTATGGTTCCCTGATTTGGGAGTTGGCCTCAGTAACAGTGACCAAAGTTTGATCCAGTGGAACCAGTGGCTACTCAGGTTGCTTGACTTCAGAGGAAAGATTGTGCTTCTCTCTGCAGCCTGGGCAAAGCTCTCAGCAGACTAGAACCTAAGTAATAATTTATCATTTTCTTTTCATGTGGATACTACTCTTTTTTGTTTTTCAGATCTGGAGAATGGTGGAGAGCAAAATCTCTCACAACAAGAAAAGAAGGTTTCATTCCCAGCAACTATGTAGCAAAAGTAAACACCCTGGAAACAGAAGAGTAAGTTCTCCCAGTCTCCACATTCTGGCAAACTTCTTCACCTTGGTAGTGTATCCTTTGTGGGTGGGGAAAGAGGTGGTTCTAATTCTTTGAAATACTTTTCAGATGGTTCTTCAAAGACATAACCCGCAAAGATGCTGAAAGACAGCTCCTGGCTCCTGGAAATGGTCCTGGAGCTTTCCTTATAAGAGAAAGTGAAACATTAAAAGGTAGGTTTTGGGGTGGTACTTTGGAATTGATAGAGAGATAAAAACATGCAGACAGTCTACACAAAAATTGGCATTTGGCGTGGAGTAGTTGCAGTGCATCCTATTGTGTGAATTTTCTGCAGTTCCGTGGGAGTGAGAAGAATGAGAAAATTACCAGAAAAAGAGGGAAGAGAGTTGCAGGCTAACACCCAAAGCTGAGATAAGGGGGGCAAAAAAAGTGTTATGTGTGTGATTACACTGACAAGAAGCGGAAATGAATGAAGCGGCATCTTTTCTCCTCTTAGCATTTGTGACTCCTTTATTGAAAGACATATTACTGTAATGGTAGCTGCTGCATTCTATAGTCTTCCATTATTGGAAGTTTAAAATTGTAGCTAGTGTATAATGAGGGTTTTCACTTCTACAGTGTAGTGGGATTCTTTTCAGAAAGCTTTTTGGTAGAATTTTGTGCTGTAAACAGAGCACTTTGTGCTGAAAACCTTAGTGAAGTCTCCAGGCTCTTCAGCCTTTGAGGAGAGCTTGGGAAGTTCTGCCCCAGCCTGTGGACACTGACTGTGAATCTGGATGGATATCCCAGCTGGATGCTGTAACACTGCATCCTCCAGAGGAAGACACGTGAAGCATTTCAGCAGGTCATGCCTCTCCACAGGGTAATTTTTTTGGCTCTAATGCCACAGGTTCTTGACTAGGTATCATCTGTAATGGGCTCATGTCATTGTGCTATCAGCCGAGGACTCCTAAATGAAGTTCTCAAGGGAAGTGTTCTAAATTCTACATAGAGTACTGAGAGTAAGGCAAAGTACCCCCCAGAGTCACTGGATATGTGTGAGGAGAGACAAGGGGATGAGGTCCTTTTTTATCCTTTGAAAATGGACAAGAATTGTACAAGTAGAAGAAGCAGAGTGCTGTAGCTAAAGGTAGATGCTCTCCTGCCCCAATTTAAATCTCAGATGATGTTAGGCTCCCTAGGACTGCCTTGGGATCAACAAATATAGCAGATCAACAGATCTGATCTCCCTGCTCTGTGCCTGAAGCCATCTCCAAACTATCCTTTTGCTAGTTGGCCCATGACAACTAGCATGTTCCTTTTTCAAAATGCTGATCTCCAGGTTTCAGCTTCTGCCTGAGTAGGGTGACAGCCCTGGTCCTGCTCTCCCAGCCACTTCTACTCGAGCTGGGGGCTTTTCTGAAAAACTGGGCACTGAATGTGGAGCTGCCTGGAATATGAAACAAGCAAGTTTGTTGAATAAGACTGAAAAAGAAAGTGTGGCTGTAAGCATTTTGGTGACCAGTTCAAGGCTGGTTTTTTGCAACTTCCTCCTGTGGATTGCAAAATTCTTTCTGAGGAAATAAGAGAGTAAAAAGAAAAGCAGACAAATGGGTGATTTTCTTAGGCTCAACTGTGCACGTGTGGGCTCTGTAGATTTTTGCTATCTGTTAATGAGCATTCCTTCTTTATCCACAGGCAGCTATTCTCTCTCCATACGAGACTATGATCCAGAGCATGGCGACGTTATTAAGCACTACAAAATCAGGAGTCTAGACAATGGAGGTTTTTACATCTCTCCAAGAATAACTTTTCCTAACATCAATGATATGATCAAACATTACCAAAGTAAGTTAAATCATTTAGGGAATTCCTTTATAGAATGCAGCCATTATTTCCTGTGAAGGAAAATAAATTATTTCTTCTTTTGTTTCAAAGATTTTATTTTTTCCTTTATTTTTTTTTATTAATAAATAACTTGGGCACGTATGTTATCAAAGAAAGTAAAATTGATTGCAACCCAAGTATTGTTACCATAACCAGATCTAGTGCTGATTGCTCTGTGGCTTAGCATTGTGAAATGAAGATTAGCTTTGTAATAAAATTCATCAAACTTAGGGTGATGTGAAGACATAATAATGATTAGCTGCATTGTAAGTAGTATTTTATCTGTAAATATTGTTTATTTTTAAATTAAAAATTATAGTAAATTTTTATTCATAATCAGCAGAAATACATATATACCTGTGAATGTTGTCTTGTACCTAGTGTTGAGTGTGAAATTGATTTTATTTTTCCTGTAAATGTGTTTAATTATTTATTTTTAAAGGAAAAAATATTCCATATACTGCAAAGAAATAAAATTACACCCACATAGAATGTATACATTTATTTAAAAAAATAAGGAGGGGGAGAGGAAAGGATAAGTCTACCTATGTTTGAGCTGCAAAACTGACTTCTCATTCTGCATAACCTCCTGCTGGATACCTCCAAAATACAAGTTTTTTAATCTTGTAACTGGGAAAAAAGATAAGACAAAAAATGTAGGACATAAAATCACATAGAAATTTTTCAAAGCCATTCTGAGGACTTGGCCATGAAAATTTTCTGAATAGATAGATATGTGTGCTAGCTGTTCAGCACATCTGGAAAACCTGAGAATTATTCAACATACATATATATAAAAGTTAGAGCTGGTCAGTGTCTGGAGGAAAAATAATGTTGACCTACTTATGCTTGTATGCACATCTTTCTGAAACCATGTTGCAAGAAAATTTAACTACAAACTCAGAACACAGATCCCAAACCTGCCTCCAATGTGGATCTTAATCAACATAGTGTCAGTAATAAGATCTGATCTTGTATTTACTTGGTGCAAATTGTGCTAAAACCCCTTAATAATCTGACAGCAACCAGATGCATGTGATACTTTTTTATTAAATTTGTCTCTGAATGTGAAATTTCATATCAGAGGCACTTAAAGGCTACATTTTCATCATAACATCTGGTTATTTTGAACATTATTGTGGGCTGGTTAGTGCAATTAAGCAGTGTTTGTCTCAAGTTGTTTGACACAGCAGTATAATGTATTTTGTATTTTTTTTTTTTGCTTTGAAAACCAGGGCAATCGGATGGCTTATGCAGAAAGTTGGAAAAAGCTTGTATTAGTCCCAAACCTCAAAAACCATGGGATAAAGATGCATGGGAAATTCCACGGGAATCGATTAAATTAGTGAAGAAACTTGGAGCTGGTCAGTTTGGAGAAGTCTGGATGGGTAAGTTTATTCTTTTGAAGTGAGTATTTAACTCTGAAGGAAATGTCATTTCAGAGTCATTCAAAAACATAGTGGACATGAACCTGATCCTACATACTTGTAAAACAGCAAAATCAGGCCCAGAATATGCCACCTTGTGAGGAGAGAGGGCTTGTAAAAGGGGGTAGATACCTGACAAGGAAGTGGAACAAATCCTTTGGGTGTCTTCTGAAGGAAAAAAATAGTGAGTAAGCATTGTTATTCAGGAGGTCAAAGACAATAGAGTTTTTTTCTATGTTTTGAGGTAGAAATAGAAGGTTCTAGTAAGATGTGTCTCCTGAATCTCAAAATCAATGAGCCTCTTAGAACTTTGTTTCAAATCAGAAAGTTTTAAAGAATATGAAATAGAAATAAACACTTTCTTTTATTGGATTGTGTTGAGAGTTTTCATTATCTATTCGTGAAGAAGATGCCTCCTGCAATGTAGTGCGTGGGTGAAAAAAGGTTACCACTACTGGGTGAAAAAAGGGAGCAGACTTAACCCAAGAGTGTTGTCGGCCAGTGTGCTGCTTAGAAAGTAGGTGATTTGTGTAGTAAAAAGACTAGAGATTGAACAGCCCATACCCTGAATCATCAGGTGAGACCCCAATAATAAAATGGTCATAAGACCTACAAGTTGTAAGCATTAATAATTACCCAGCAGAAAATGATAGCATTAAGTATAATAACCTGAATAAGATGCTTTCTTGGCTAATAAGCAGTATTTCCTCAGCCTTAGTGACTTCCTATTGGCAAGGGGCTATGTCCAGTGTCACATTCAGGGAAAATCATCTTGCTTTTGAAATGCTGTCTATTCTGACATCAGAGTAGTCTTTTGGCTCCCTCATTGCGTGTTCTGTGTACTATTCGTTGCTTACACACTTTTTTGCCAGTTACCATCTTATTTGAGTTGAACTGTCTTCCTCCCAAAGTCTTCATTAAGATGTTTTTTCAGGCCAAATCGTTCTCTTAGCCTTTCCCCCATCTCTTTTTTGGGACGTTATGTTTAAGTAGGAATAAATTTGTTATAGTTAAAATAAAAGATCAGATTATGGTGATGATGATCATTATTCATTTTAAGACCTAAGATTCTATAGGCAGAGCATTTCTTAGCAACTTAAAAGTGTATCCCAAATCTGGCTAGAAGACACAAAGCTATGAAGGGGTCTGTGATAATCCATGGGAGTGTGTCAGTCTGACAGGAATGTCATTGCTTTGAAGAGATGTTCTCATTTAGAAAAGCAAAGCACTGACTGGTGCTGAGTGGCAAATTATACACACACAACTACAGTGTCAATCAGAAAGCTCTAATTGAGTCTTAGGTGCAATCTTTTGGTATAAATCATGTAAAAAGTGCAAGCAACACATCTCTATAATATAATATAGCCAAATTCAGCCTTTTATCTGCCTTCAGAAGAAAAGGCTTAAGAAACCCTCTAGCTATGATATATATGATTGACAATTTAGATACTAGTCAGGACAAGTGTCAACCATTGTGTAGTTATTTCTGTCTCATAAACCAGGGCAACAAATGTTTAACTTACACTGAAACACTGTGGAAGTCTGTGGTAGGTGCTAGTTACCTGCCTTAAAATGCAGATCATTTTGGGAAGTGACTACTTCTGCACATAGACACAGAAAAGAATAAAACTTTAAGAGGGTGTTTCTGCTTCAAAATGCTTCCTCTTGTTTGTGTCATTATTTTAACATCTAAATTGGGCCTGAACCCTATGTCAGAATATGTCACTGTGAGAAAAACTAACGTACTGTGAAAGCAATTGCTGCATTTCCTCTTCTTTGCTTTCTTTCTTATGTGAGAGAAGATGATTTGCATGGCACAGATCCTCTCAAATCAGGAGCATGGTTCATCTTAGAACCAAGGAAGTTCAAGATGGAAAAGCATATTAGGTCAGCTGTGTGGTGCAGGGTGTCAGCAAACGCTGAGTATTGTAATGATTTAGGGATTTAGGGAGTTATGTGGAGGTACTGAGCAATAATCTGGTTGCTTCACTCTCCTGATTTGAGAGCTGGTTGTTGCACTGCCTCCTCACAGAGAACAAAATTATTTTTCAGCCATCATGTGAATTAGAGAGAAATATTGTTCCATGGTTAAATTACTAAATAAATTTCTTCTTGATAAAGGATACTTAGAATTGTGATTTCAGAGGGAACAGTGTCCCACTCAGAGGAATTATGCTTTTGAGTAAAGAAAGATGTGGAGCTGCTGGACAAAATCCAACAAAGAGCCACAAAGATGATGAGGGGACTGGAGCATCTCTCTTTTGAGGAAAGGCTTAGGGGGATCTTATGTATTTAATAGCTGAGGGAGGTATGCAAAGTGGATGCAGCCAGGCTTTTCTTGGTGCTGCCCAGGGCCAGGGGCAATGGGCACAAACTGGGGCACAGGAGGGTCCTTCCCAACACTCGCTGTGTGAGTGACCAAGCACTGGCACAGGCTGCCCGGAGAGCTTGTGGTGTCCCCATTCTTGGGGAGAATCAAAAGCCAACTGGACACAGTCCTGGACAGCCAGCTCTTGGTGTCCCTGGGGGTGTTGGGATTTCTCAGAGATATGGGAATATAGAGATAATGCTGACACTGCAACGTGAAGATACAGAATTATAGCTTTTATAGTCTTTTTAGTATCTTAATAACTACTTTCTGGGCTTCCATGTGGACATCTTCCTCTTGAACAGTTTGGAGGAAATTAACTTATATTACAGAATGAGTAAGAAAATCCTAGGAACAAAAGTCAGGCCTCCCGTGCCCCAAGCACTTGGCTGTGCTCCTGTATGACCTGTGCAGAGAATCTGTTTTATGGAATGGGCAGGTGAATCTGCTCCAGCTCTGAAGAGTTGCTTTTACATAGAGAAAAGTTGCCATCAGTTTTCCAGTTTTTTCTATCAATACAAGTGCTATTTTATGCATTTTATAGAAATTTTCTGGGTTTGGGCTCCCAAGTTAGTGTTTATGTGTGCATTTTGGTCATCAGTTGTGCAGCCTGGGCTTTTTGCCTTCACGGGGAGCCCTTTAATGGGCTGTGTGGAAATGAGTGAGGGATGGAGCTGCTGCTGCATTTTTCTGTTCTGCAGCTGAACCATGGCTGTAGCAGGTGAAGGAGTGAAGTGCTGGCATGCAGTTGGATGCAGAGAAGCTGCTGTTCCTCAGACTCTTTCCCAGTACCTCCTCCAATAGTAACTGCTCCAGCCATTGTCTGCCTTCTAGCGGTGTCACATCTCCATAGCTCAGACAAGTTGTTCCCAGTTTACCCTGCAGGGAATTACTGGAAAAGTAGAGGAAGGAGAAAGCTGAATATTAGAGGCTTGTTCACAAAGCTCTGCATCTTGAGTCCTGTTCAGAAATGGTAGGTATAACCTCAGTTGTCTATTATAAGTTCATCACACCTTGGCTTGATTAAGCCCATGCGAGACTCTGGGGACAACCTGGCTATGCAAGATACTACTACTCTGTCAAAATAAGAGTAATAAACTCCAAAATAAATACCTGAAACACTAATTTTTTTTGAGAATTCTATTCTAACATGTAGAGAGGAACATGGCTCGTTGTGTGAGACATCATCACACAATCCACAGACTTTCATACTATTGGTTGCTTTACATTTGGTTTTTAACAGTAGCTAAAACTGCAAAGAAACTGATGTCCTCCCATGGTATGAAAGGTTTTTAGACCATGGAGTTGAGTGCATCTGGGCAGCTACTTTAGTGATGAGACGAACCAGAGCAGCACTGCAAGAGCGGGGTCTATGTTTTATGCATTTTTGCTCCTAGTGTGAACTGATATGATGTGAATTATGGTGTTCTGTGGTATTAATAATCCATGAAGAGGATTCTCAAGCAGGGCTAAGAGGAAAGTTAACAAGGCAAATGCAGCAATTATGATGTAGTTTATTAATGAGACACATCTTGCTTGCATCTCAAGTGTAAAAGATTCTCTTATTCAATAAGCTCTGAATTAGAATATAAGTAATATGTGCTTTGGAAGTGTATTTTCTTCTGCAGCTGTTAGAAGTACCAGAGTGTGCTCACAGAGCTCATGGCCGCATTGTTTTTGTGTCCCATCCTTCCTTTTCATCATACATGATGAAACAAATGAACATGAGAGAAATCTGAGATCAGGTATTTCTAGTGCTCTCACCAGTTATTTATTTTGTACATTACCACCAAAGGGTCAAGGTAGACTTTTTTACAGAAGAAAACCTCAGTATCACAGAGATGTTGCAGTAAAGCAAACTATCTGTAAGAAAGACCTGAGTTTGATGGATATCTTTAGTGAATGTAAAATACTGTTACATAGTTAATGTTACATGTGTTGGTCATAATTGCTTCACTGAAATAGTTGTGTGTTCAGTAGAGAATTCAACAAATTGAGAGTGGAGCTCATGCTCTGTTTTAGGGCGTGGGATGGAATAGTAGAAATTATGCAAATAATCTCTTCCTAAACAGAGAGAAATATTTTTATTATCTGTTTTTCTGATAGTTATAAATCATAGACCTGAGCTTTAACAGCAGATTTGACCTGTAGCTGTAATTTCTTACTATTAGGTAACTTAGAGAAATGTCTTTGCTATGTTTTGACCTGACCATGTTTGGAAAAATAGATTTGATAATCATGCAGGTGAATATTTTGTGATTGTGGCATAGTGGCTTTTCTCAGGTGTTGATCCTTCTTCAAAAAAGATGCAGTGCTCAGAGCAATCACTAAAGATCTGGAAGCTAGGTCCTTGCTTTGCCAGTGATTTCTTTTGTTGGATGATAAATAGCATAAGGAAATGGTGGGATTCCAGTGTAGAGGTGCATCCATCATGGAAATGATCCGGGTTGTTGCTGAATAAGGAAATGAGGCCATTTTGTTGAGTCAGGAAGGATTTACCTCTTCTGAGAAATATTTCTACGATGTTGCCTTGGGTATGGTGGGGATAAAAGTTGCATTTATATCCCACTCACTCTTTTATTTCTTTTATTTTTCAAATTAAATTGCTTCATAAGATAAACTTTAGGATCAATGCTTGCTGCTCTATTTCTTAATGCTATTTTAACATTTATTTAATGTTTGGTAAGTATTAAATCTGAGAAAAATTCACTGCTTTTCTCTTAACTGATAGTTGTTTTTTATATAATTAGAAAGTTATATTAGAAGGTTTGATAAACAGAGACATGAACCACAGCCACAGTCCCCTCCACTCCTGGCATGGGCTGTGTGATAAGGAGTTATCACTTCTTAAATCTTGTGCTGAACACCGCAGGATTGCAGTCCTGGCAGCGTGTCCTTGTTGGTCACGAGAACCATTTGACTGCACTTTCCTGTAAAGCTCCATTTTGAGCACTAAGGGTTACAGGAAGGATTATAAGCATGAGACTGGCATGCATGAAATAAGTGTAATCATGGGATTTAAGATACTTCAGAATCTTCCAGCCAGTCCTTGGACTCTTTTGTTCTGAGGCAGTTTTAAGTGGACATTCATTGAAATACACCTTGACCGAGTATTTTAGGGGCTACTTGTGAATGGAAACTTCGTATGAAGTAAGATCATTTGCTTGCTTTATTTTTTTTATCTAAAAATAAGGAATGGAACATTTTTCTCTGCAGTGCTGTATAAATTGCAAAATAAAAAGGAATTCTAGCATAAATATTTGTGCTACATCTGGTACTTGCTTTCAGGCTCTTAGCTATTCCTGGAATCCAACCTCACCTGCTTGACAGATTCCTTGACTCTGTGGGCTGCAGAGTGACTTCAGCACACTGATCGTATCTCCTCCTTGTAGGTTACTATCATAACAGCACCAAAGTGGCTGTGAAGACTCTGAAGCCTGGAACAATGTCTGTGCAGGCCTTCCTGGAGGAAGCCAACCTCATGAAAACACTTCAGCATGATAAACTTGTTAGGCTTTATGCTGTAGTGACCAAAGAAGAGCCTATTTATATTATAACAGAATTCATGGCAAAAGGTGAGCAAAACCTTGGACCTGCATGCTGATTTGGGCTGAAGGAGAGTTTATTTTCTTCCCAGTGGCTGTATGTGGCTCTCTTTTGGGTTTGTGCTGAACACAGGGTTGATAATTCAGAGCTGTTTTTGTTGTTGCTCAGCAGGGCTCACACAGAGCCAAGGCCTTCTCTGCGTTTTGTGCTGCCACACTGGTGAGGGGGGCTGGGGGTGCATGGGAGGGTGGGAGGAGACACAGCCAGGACAGGTGACCCCAACCGACCAAAGGGATATTCCAGACCATGTGGAATCATGTTCAGTATATAAAGCTGGGGGAGGAAGGAGGGACATTTGGAATGGCAGTGTTTGTTTTCCCTAGTAAACATTACATGTGCTGGGGCCCTGCTCTCCTGGGAATGGCTGAGCACCTGCCTGCCCATGGGAATCACTGAATTGATTCCTTGTTTAGCTTTGCTGGTGTGCACAGCTTTTGCTTTTTCCTCTTCCTATAAATCTGTCTTTATCTCAGCCCATGAGTTCTCTACCTTTTACCTTTCTGCTTTTCTCCCTGGTCCCACTGGTGGGGAGTGAGTGAGTGGCTGGCTGATGGCTGGGGTTAAACCATGACAATCTGCAAACAATAGTTTAGTGAATGCTTCTGGTTCTCCTAAAGTAGGTCCCTTTCTTTTTAAAGAAAGGAATGATAAAGTTATTTTTAAATGTTCAAATATTAAGGGAAGGAGCACCTATCCTTAAGATGGGCTGGGGCTTTAATTTTCTGACTCATTACTGGATTTGTGAAATAAACCATTTTTACCGATTTCTTAAACGCAGCATTTTCTATTGTTTCTGAACCAGAGGATAACCCACAGAATAGCTCTGGGTCCTTTGGACTTGCTACCTAACTTTTTTTCTGGTATCATAGCAAGGCAATTGAAACAAATCTTAGGAGTTGCCTTATGTGGTTCTTGAATTGATAAATGTGTGTGTAATGAGGTGAGTGAGGAATGGTCAAGAGTGGCTGCACTACTAGGAAAGGACTCTATAGAGCATTAGTGCACAAAATATGCGAAGTTTCCTTCTCAGATTATCTCGGGTAGTAGCTTTTCTTGTTTTGTTCTGTTTTCAAGTAATTTTGCTGGTAATTTAATGAGCAAACATTGAGGCACTTAGTCTGTATGACTTGTTTTGATGTGTGTGATTCTCCAAGACATCTTTCCTGATGGTCCATACAGTGGGGTCCTTATCAATCTCAGCACCACTGAACTGAGTTATGGTCTCATGGGAGTTTCCTACAGCTGGGGAAATAGCAAAACTTGAATGTCTGACATGCTGATTTGGGTGTTCCTGTCGTTAAATCATGCAAAGAGACTGTCTTACTGTAGTCATGTACTTGAAAATACATCAAAATACTTCACTGCATTCGTTTTGTCATCCAGAAAACTGGGGAACCAATGTGACTTTTATTTTTGTAATAAGATGCACTGATTTAATCTTTCTCTGTTTTAACAGGAAGTTTGCTGGATTTTCTAAAGAGTGATGAAGGAAGTAAATTGTTGCTTCCAAAGCTAATTGACTTCTCTGCTCAGGTAAAACTTAAAAAAATACATTCAAAATTGTAGGGGGTTACTTCTCCTAGAGTCTGAAACTCATACTGGGCCATTTTATCCTAAGGATTTTTAACATTAAAAAAATGCAATTTACACATCAATTTTGAGTAAATACGGATCATTGAAAGGAGGAGATAGATGGAAGAGGTTTCAAAGGGAATATATGGTTAAGCTTAACTCTTAGATACTGCTGGTGATGTGTTTAGATGGCAGCAGAACCCAGCTGCCTTCCTTTGTGAAAGAGTTGCTTTCAATTTGAGTGGCTATGAAGGACAAGTCTGAGTTTTTGCTTAGCAGATTTCTTCAGAGTTAATAAATGTGTCATTTTTTTACATCTTAGGTTAACTGCTCAAACTTCTCTTAACCTCAGTGTACTCTTTTTGGTTTCAAATTCTTAGGTAAATTATTGTGAAATGGTGTATCAGGTACTAGTCTATGATTTGTGAACCAGGATGATTGCTTAAAAATATACAAGTTACCTCTGTCTTAAATGAAATCTGAAGAGAGACCCCAGAGTGATTTGTGTGTCACAGCCTGAATCAAAGGTCTCACAGCCTGGTGTTTTGTCTTGGACAATTATCAGAATTAGGTGTCCAGGGAGACATGTAACAAAAATAGAGGAATAATTCTACTTTTGCAGGTTGTACTCCATGTTAATAGTAGGTAATTACGGCATTTCTGGTAGGTTATTGTTAACCAACCTTTTTTGGGGTTGTTTTTTTATTGCATTAGAGTTTACAGATTATTTTACCCTATTATGTTAACTTGTTATAACTCGTGAGGAAAGATGGGAAAACATTAAAAGGTATAATAAAGCATTAGGAATCTATACCAAAAATTCACAATAAGAATATTATGTAAGTGTTTTATGTAATATTGCTACACAAATAATTATGGGACTAGATATTAAGAAATATTTCTTTACCAAAAAGATTTCTCAAACACAGGAACAGGCTTCCTAGAGAGCCCCAAACCTGTCATATTTTAAGTAATTTGGTCAGTGTCCTTAATATATGCTTTAACTTCTGGTTAAAGTGGTCTGAAGTGATCCAGAAGTTGGACTAGATGACTACTGAAGGTCCTTTCAAACTGGAACTATTGTATTCTATAGTATATATCACATATTGTTATGTAGATGTTCAGTATATCAGATATAGGTTTTTATTTCACATAGACTCAATGGAAGAGCTATTTTTCCTATAATTGTTGGTTTAGTGTGGTTATAAGCTCTTTAAATTTTTTGAACTCTTTAGGTAATTTGTCCTTAAGAATTTATTTTTAGTGGAGTAAAAGCTTTGCAGATGTGGAAAACCTGCTGGATCCCAGGTCGTTGTCCGAAAAGATGAGTAACAGTGGGAGAATAGAAAATAAATAGCTTTGAAAATAGTGTGTAAAATTCAAGAGAGAAAAGAATATCTGTGAGCATTGATATGAAAGGAGACCCGAGATGGGGAGAGAAAAGCACATGTGGTTTCACAGCAGACCCTTTTATTTGAGTTAGGGATGTTGCTTTCATTTTAAATTGATACTGTGTTTTCAGAAATTTAAGGCTTGAAAAGGGTAATGAACTGAAGAGAAACTCTGCGTACAACTTGGGTAAATCACTTCAAGATAACAGGGGTCAGAGATTGTCATTCACAAAGCTTTGAAGGTCACTTCAAATGGACGTCCCTTGTCACCCTGATCTGACAGCAGCCTCTCAGAGCCAGTTCCTGCACTGGGCCCCAGAGGCCAAGACCTTGTGCTGCACAGGTGATGTGACAAGTCCCTCTTGTCATATAAGATGTAGACCATCAAGGGAAATTCCTGTGACTGGCTTGCAGTCACCCTCAAAGGATGTTCAGGAATGCTTCTGTGAGGATTTCTGGCTGAGGCCCAAACAAAACTTCGTAACAGAGATACCAGGATTTTTCTTACGGAAAGAATTTGTAGGGTTTTTGAGCACATTTTTAAAGAGCCCTTATTGCCACTGTGTGATAAGAGGCCTGTGTGGAATAGACTTGCAGGCTCCATGTGTGTGGTTCCAGACCAGAGATTTCCCTCTGAACAACACAGATGTTCCACTGGTCTTTTCTATCTCTGGCAGTCTGAATTAATTATAGGTCTTTTGGGCAAAAGATGGACAAAAATATTTTCAGACCTCTGCTAAAGTAACCTGTGGATCTCACTTGCTCCTGACTGTAGGCTGTGTGTAAAGGAGAACACAAAATGTGTGTAGTTTTTTTGGTGTGACTCTGGTTTGTACAAATGGGACACTAATTTATTCTTACAGAAGTGACGTTAACCTCTCTGCAGAGCGAAGGGACAAGAAATTCGGAGAGATGTGTTTCAGAAGAGGTTAAGATTAACATGGAAGGAAGCTTGTGGTGAAGATTCCTATTCTTAATGACTTTTTTTTTTTCTTGGTGGACATACACTTGAGCTCTTCATTACTCCCTGATCCACCATTCTGGAAAAGCACTTTGCCAGGCTATCCCAGATTCTCAGGAACACTGAAAATGCAAGAAATGGTAGCTGAACATTAGCTTATTTTTGCCCTCATCCATCTGTGATGTTACAAGACACAGGAGGGACTGGGAATGGAGGAAAGGGAGAGGAGGATGTGGTCTCTGTGACTTTTAGCTGGCTAAAGAATATAGTACAGGCAGTTGTACAGGAAACCCCAGCTGAAGCTGATTTTCCAAGAGCACTGTGGGTTGTTGTTTGCATTGCCAGGCTGTTTAGTGCTTCACTCACTGAGTTCATTACAACTTTGCCTTGAAGAGCCTTGAAAAAAATATGTCTTTGCAAGAGGTGAAACATTCTGACTTTGCAAAACGAGAACTGCTCCTCCTCTAGGTGAAATAAACTACTTTTTTAAAGTAAGTTTAAAGAAGTTTTTCAGGCAAGTAATCAAATACACTCCTGCTCTGCTGCTATACTGGTTTAGCTGTCCAGTTAGGTGAACACACCTGCTGATGGACATTTTTGGCAGAGATAGCTGTTGCTTGGTTACACTTACATCTAGTGCCTACCTTAACTTACAGCTGTGGATTCTGGACTTTGGTGATTTACTTTCTGTACTAATGGTTGTGATTTATGAAATTTGGTTTGTGGAGAAAACGCTTGCTAGGAAGGTGGTCCTGTCAGTTTCTAAAGCAACCTGCTTTCTGACAGAGCTGAAGGTATCTCTTGTGTTTTAATCAGCCTATATGAGTAGGGGCAGGGGGAATTTAATGTTAGCTGTGCCTTGGTAGACAATTTTATCCATTGGAGATGAATGTTAGAAGTCTCTGAAATGAGGATGTTTTAAGGGAAACTGAGTTTTACAAACATAGCTTCAAGAACATAGTATCTGCATTAGTACAAAATAGAGCTGTGGCATCTCCCCTAGAAGTCAGCACCAGCCTGGCTCCTTCAGTTCCTGAAGGAACTGGAAGACTTGGGGTTTTGCTAGTTGGTTTCTGTCTTGCCCCAGAGGCAATTTACCAGAAGAGCCTCCAATTCTGTGTTTCACATTTCCTGAATTCATAGTTGTTCCTGCTTGATTAGGTCTCCTAAAAACGTATGACACAAATTCAGCAAACTTTTTGTATGTGTAAACTCTTCCTGCTTCTCATGCAAATCCTTTACATTACCTTCCATGTAGGATACACATCTGTAGTGGCTGTGGTTAGGAAAATTATACCTGTTTTTACTAAACAAACTCATAACTTTCAAAAGGGTCAAAGCTTTGTCATAAAAACAGTAATTTCTTCTTTCTCATGCAGTGCTGATATTTTCTACATCTACAGCTTGACTGGCAACTTCTTTCTGTCTTCAAAGGCTATAGTGCCATTGAAATAATAGTAAACTTAGAATAAAATTAATAGAGATTTTTGATGTAGTGTTTTAATCCCTCTCTACTCTCTCTTTTAAAGTCATAGTAGAAACTCATACCTAGATTACAATTAATTTTAAGTCTTATTTGGCATTGTGACATTTCCACTGTGTATTCCTTTTTATGCTTCTTTGGTTTTTAATGATACACTCTAATGTTCCAGTGCATAATTATATACATTACTTTTATAATATTTTTTTTTCCCTGTGAGTCTGCTTTAACTACATAGCTGCCTGACAGGGGCAAGAGAATTATGATTTTGCAACCTTTCCTGACTTCACCTTTAGAATAAGCACTACTGCAAAATGAAAATTGTTACTACACTGATTTGAAGATAACTGTCTTTTGCAACAGTTTTCAGTGGCCAGATAAAAAGGGTCTACACCCTCTTCATAGACAAAGGAATCACATGAAGATGAACTGTCTTTTTAAAAACTCTGTGATTGAGAAGTATATTTTATTTTATTATGCATCTGGACTTTATTGAAAGGTACAGTTATTGAAAGGTACAGTTATTAAAGGTTGATCCTAGACCTAAGACAGCCCTGTCCAGATCAATAACACCTCCACATCAAACCTTTCAAAGCTGCAGGCTGTTTTTAGTGAGGCTTCTCCCTAGGAGCTGAGAGAATTGCCAGATTTAAGGCAGTGTGAAATTCAGGGTATGCTCCATTATTTCCTCTGCTTAAAATTCACCAACAGGATGTTTGTGTCCACCCTCAGTGTTTTGCACTCATTTCCAGTCTGGTTTTTGGGCTGCTTTACCTGCTTTGGCAGGAGCATCCCACCAAGCTGTGGGCCAGAGCAGCCCACGTGGGCAGCTGGGGGTAGCTCTGAGGCCACTGTCCCACCTCCACCCTGACTTTTAGCTGAAGCTTCACAGTGACAGAGGTTGGCTTATGGAGTGATGTATTTCTCCTGGAGGACTTTTCTTTCATTCCTACCCTGGGTGCATCGCTCCTGGTATGTAGAGGTTTGTTTGGGTTGTTTTTAAAAAGGATTTAATTGGGATGTTTCTAAAAGTGTATGTCAGTAGTTCATTAAAGGTGACAGGGAACTGCTCCCTTCTTGGCAGTAACACTTGAGCAGTGTAGGCAGAAATCTCTTTTAAAGGCCACAAAACATATTCCTGAAGCCCAAATTAGCTTTCCCATCCTGCTCCCAAATAGATGTTTCATGTAGCTGAACAGTCTTGACAGGTACCAATGATCATTAAAAGAGAGGAAAAAAGGCTTTAATTTTCTTTTGTTCGTATGAATTTCTCTAGCATTAACATTTCATTTGGCAATGAAAACCCACCAGTAATCACTAGAAGTTATCACGTGGGCTCTGGCACCCATTCCCTCAATCAAAAAAAAATCTCTTTTTTTTTTCTTTCTTCTTTTCCCATAAGCAAAGTTTTAACATGACCAGTGTGAATTCAATTGTTTGGTTGCTGTGTTTCCCCTCATTCTCTGATTCAAAATTCCTTGTTGTTAATTTTTTCCTACTTTGGAATTTTCTGCATTTTTCAGTGAGTCTAGCACAAAGAAGAGGAAATAAAATCATCTTTCCTTTTCTTGGTTGGACTTGGAAACTAAATATCACGATCACAAATGTTTCTTTTGTGAAGTGGTTCTTCATTCCCCATCCAGCAGTTTACCCAAATATTATATCTGTACAGGGAAGACGGAGAGAAGCTGATTCCTCTGTAGTGTTTGATGTATTTTTGGTGGCATTACCAGACCTGTCTGTATTTTGGGTGTATTTGCCATGCTGGCCACTCTAAACTCAGCATCGATCTTACAGCAAAACCTTCCCTTTCATCTCTGCTTCCTCCCCAAACCCATGTAATGGCATGGAGAGGAGAGAGAGGCAGAGCAGACTCTAAATTAAATACTGCTCTTCTGTTGTGCCTGTGAGTCACTAATAAGGCTCTCTGTGGCAATTATTCACTAGTAGCTACTTCCTTCATTAGTAAATACTTATTTCTAGAATATGTGAAATGCAGGTGTTGCTCATTCTCTTCCATCAGAGTTTCTTCTTGGTTTAGTGTGAGAACCCCCCTGAATTGTACAAGGGCAGTGTCACACTTCTCTGAAGAATGTATCTGACTGTAAGAAGAGGTTTGCAGTGGCAGGAAGTGGGAGGGCAAGTGGCTCTATTTTTCCATTGCTTAAACCGAAAAAGAGGAACAAAGACCGTGCAGTTTTGTGTTGTAAGTGGTGGCAGCATGTGCCCTGGCAGTACCCCTCGGGGACTTTTTAAAAACGAATAAGCAGAAGTGATGTTCATGTTCTCTTCAGATTTGGTCAGCTGCTCTGCCTGCTGAGCTCAGCCCAGCTGAAAGGAGCACTCTGGTGCTGGGGAGGGATGCATGCACTTGTCTGCTCCTCAGGTGGAGAGAGCCTGTGCTGGAGGTACAGGGACTGGCACTGGTGAAGGACCCTCACTGCTTTACTGCTGCTCCATTGGCAGATCTGAGGGCGTGGCTGTTCCCCAAATCATGAGGCCAAGAGGGGTCTGTCACCTCCCACAGATGTCCCTGAGGTACCTGTGGCACGGGTGGAAGCTTGACTGGCAATGTCCCATCACCAGTCTCACAAGAAAGATAGAAACTGATAGCTCCCAAAGACAGGGTTTCCTTTTCTTTTTTCTTAGCTCCTCTTCTACTTTTGGACAGAATACAGTCTACACATCAATTTTATTACTCTGAGTTTAGAAACTATTGTTTCAGTTTCTTTTTTTTACTTTTTTTCTTTTTTCTTTTTTTTTTTTTTTCCCTGAAAAGGAAAATGTTTCTCTTCAGGGGAAAAAAAAAAGTAGCCTAGAAATAAAATCATCCCCTGTGCATATTTTGAGGTTATTAATCCTCTTTAATTTGGCTTGGAAATCAATTTGGGCTGCTGAAATGCAGATTATATTACTTATGATACTATCTGAGAGCTGGCTGTTGCCAAATACTCCTCATGTATGAACAAGTATGCATTGTTGTAGAACAAAATGAAGTTGTTTCCCCTATCTTAGTAATTGCTTCCTGATCATCCAGGTTTATGCTGGGTAGATGGAAAGTTGCTGTGTTTTTTTAATTTTTTCTGCACTGTTGCTTTATCAGCACCTGGTTCATCAGAACACCGATATCCTAAGTGATTAATTCCTTCTCTTTCTTAGTATTTAGAGAAATAAACTGGTTAATAATTTAGGAAAGAGGATAGTTTAATAGAAATCTTAGGAACATTTTATTCAAGATTCTGTTTCAGGAAATGTCTTTCATACGTATCTAATCCTGTCAGCTGTTATTCACCCAAATGATTCTTTCAGAGCTGCTACTGTAAGCAGAGTTTTGCAGGACTGGATCTGTGCATAGGTTTTCCATGGCAATCCCCCCTTTCCTGCCTTCCATCTAAAAAATTCCCCAAAAGACACCAAAAATGAATAAATGGATGTGGCTTTGCTGATATCTTTGAAGAAAGAGGGATCAGATCCTGCTAATGGAGCTGTATGGTATTGAAATATCAAAATAGTTGTTCTTTTGGTTACAGATTGCAGAAGGGATGGCATACATAGAAAGAAAAA
This sequence comes from Pseudopodoces humilis, assembly GCF_049639895.1. Taxonomy (NCBI): domain Eukaryota; kingdom Metazoa; phylum Chordata; class Aves; order Passeriformes; family Paridae; genus Pseudopodoces; species Pseudopodoces humilis. The sequence goes on along the minus strand of NC_142200.1, from coordinate 38,039,432 downwards.
ATTATATCCATCGAGATTTGAGAGCAGCGAATGTTCTGGTGTCAGACTTACTGATGTGCAAAATTGCTGATTTTGGACTGGCGAGGGTGATCGAAGACAATGAATACACAGCAAGGGAAGGTATGTATTTTTATTTTTGTCTTTAGAACTTCAGCCTCCAGGAGGCAGTGAGGCTGTATCTAACAGAAATATGGTCACCAAGGAAAAAAGTACTGTAACAGCTTCCTAGGGGCAGCATTAGAACTCCTGAAACAAATAAAGGAAACAAATAACCTTTCTGTGCTGCCCAGGCTTTTTGACGAGTTTATTTTAAATAAATTTGAAAGACAAAGTCAACCGAGAGTATTTAACTGCACACAAATTTTTCCTAAATTGAACAAAATAATTTCACAGTCACAGCTACTGTCTTACAGAATTAAAGGCCAAGAAACTGTGGTCTTATATTCTCCCAACATCCTTAAGTGCCATTTGGAGCTCCTTTCACTTAGGGAAAGGACGAGAAAACAGTTCTGGTAACAAGAAAGCAGTTGCTGGTAACAGGAAAAGCTTTAGCAGAACTGGTTACCTTTGGCAGCTGTTTGAGGATCTGCGGCATTAATTTGCATGTTCAGCAGCATAGCAGGGACACTGCAAGGCTGGGTCATGTCCCTGTTCAGCACATGGATGGGAGGTAACAGGGTCAGGACTGGCAAGAGGAAAAACATGCTATGAAAGGTGTATGTCTGGGCTTTGCCATGAGTGTTTTGCTAATGCTGTCAAGGATCCTTTCAAGAAGTGCCTTGTTGGTTGTAGTGAAAAGTTTTTATTTATGCTTCCATGCATAAGGGTGACTTTCCAGAGTGGTTGGTTGGCTGGCTTTCCCTTCTCCTTTTAGAGACACTGCCTCAGGTTTTCAGTCTGCATGGATACTGTGGTAACATGGGGTGAGAGGGGAAGAACTGAAGTATGAAGAAGAAAGAGAACAGTGCACTACAGCTGAGATTAAAGGAAGATGAGCTATTCAGCAGTCACTGAGTTATAGTAATTCCATAGATCAGCGGGAAGGGTCTGATAAGCACTTTTCAGAGGTACAGACCAGTATCTGTGGGTTTTAGCTAGCTCTGGACATTGTATATTGATTAAATTAACTTCTCAGGTTATAAATTTTTTATGTCAAGTTTCTTTGATGTGTTTTCTGCTATCAGAAAAGTTTCCTAGCTCACCTGCTATTTTGTGCCAAAATGTTAGAGCAGGCTAAAATGGGCTTAGAGAGACTCTGCTTGTATTACTCCTCGTTGTCAAATGAATTAATGTAGTGCTCCCAACAAAGGCTGCCTGAATGTTTTTATTTAACTGAAAGGAGTTTGCTTTTATGTGGCAATTTCTGGAATCAGTTAGTTGGATATGAAAGACAGTAGTTTAAGATATGACTTTTAAGGTATGTCTTACTACTGCTTTTGCATCTATGGCTGAATGTGAAATGGATTAAAGTGACTATTTGAGACTGGTTTTTTTTTTTTTTAGGTGCAAAATTCCCTATTAAATGGACAGCACCAGAGGCAATTAACTATGGCTCTTTCACTATTAAATCTGATGTGTGGTCATTTGGGATTCTCCTGTATGAAATTGTTACATATGGAAAGATTCCTTATCCAGGTATGGCCCTGTGGTTTTACTCTGTATTGATACTTTGGTGCTAAAAGGCAAAGGAAGTATTCAGGGAAAAGAGCTGGCATCTGACAGTAGTGACACTGCTGATTGGAAAAATGTCTTACAGGTAATTTTACTGCTTTGAAAACTTAGCCACTGTATGTGTAAAGCACATGCCTCTCCAGGGTAGATTTTAGCAGGCAGACTAGTGGCACCATGGGTATAAAGTTATTGTTATATATTCTAAAAGTTACAGCTGCAGCAAATGCAGATCCTGCATTTATGACATCCCTGTTTTGTGGACAGAAGCACAGTCCCATGGTGAGGATGCAGTGTTGCAAGTTCTAACAGTGCCCTGTCAGCTGCTGGGGATTTTAATAACATCATATGTGAAGATACTAAGATAGCATGTTTTCACAAGCAAATAGGCTGTAAAAATTTGTCAGTGCTAGCTAGCATAAACAAATATGAAAGCAGACCCTAAAGCACTGTTGATGTACCACTAGGAGCGTTTACTATTTGTTGTTCCATACAATCAGGAGCAAGGCCACAGAGATGTGGTCATCAAATGGAGCTGCATTAGGTAGATGTGAGATGGTCATGTGCCTTGTGTTTCATTTTTCATTCTTAAACAAAATATATGTTAAGGTTTCCAGCATGCAGAGACACCTTGTATGAAGGGGTTTTTTATGCACGTAAAATTGTTACATCTCAGGCAGAGATGATTAATTCTGGGTAACAGACTGCATTCATTTAAACCTGCTAAGGCAATAGGAAATTGCCCTAAATTCCCTTCTCTTGTGGGCACATAGGGAAAGTACAGCAGTGTTCACCTGTGCTGCACATCTCATAGGCAGAGTAGCTTCTGGGAAGAACCTTGGGATCCTGATGGGAAAGGGAATCCAGATATTTAATCCAAGCAAAGCTTTCCCAGTGCTTCCAGTGCAGCAGCTCTTGCTGCTTAAACAGTGAAAACATTTTCACCACTTCATGAGCAGCTGGAATTCTGCATCCTGAGCTGCCAGAGGCAGGCAAGAGGCAGACCTGAGTCCCTGAAGTGAGAGTAGGCAGAACACCTCTGGGCACAGGGAGATGGGAAATCTCACAAGACTCGGGCAGTGGGAAATGGGTGATGGCAGCCAACTTTACACTACTGTGGAAGAACATCGTGACTTTCCATACAAGAGGTAGAACTAAAGCAAACATTCTCATGGCACAGTGCTAGGCTAGGAAAACACTTTTTAGCTCAAGACTAGCCCCATTAAACTTCAAGAAGTGATAGGGCTGCCTGCACAGCTAGGTGCTCTGGGTCAGTTTGTAGGTGAGGGCTATGAAATACTTGACAGGCACAGCAGGTCCTCCTGAAGCTCTTCTTAAACAGTGTTCATGTCCCAAGGAAGGATCAGAGGGGAGGTGTGTGCAGCCAAGTAAGGCATGGCTCTTCCCACAGTCAAGATACCATTCTTCCCTGTTAGCACTTGCCTGTGTGTACAGACAGTTCCTGCACTGAGCTGGGCTCACGTGATTATTTCTGAAGAATTTCTGCTTAGAAAATGCTCCTTCTCAGAGCAAACCTACAAGGTCACCTGGAAACCAGCACCACAAAAATACAAAAACCAATCTTTAACATGAATACAAAACCCAAACTTTATTCTGCAGCTAAATCTGCTCTCTCTTTACCTTCATTTGCCATATCATAGTTTTATTCTAAGAACCAAGTCAATCTGCACAGCAGACATGGTACTGCTGCACTGCTGTGGGAAAATCTCTCTTCTAGGGGAAGTCTGGGCAATATTTTTTTTTTACATGTGGGAGCATTTTTATGAGCACCATAAATACTCCATGCACTGTGGATTCATTTATCAACCAGCAGTTACATATGGAAGGCTCTTGACTGCAGATTAGAAGATTTTGATGGTTTGCAGATATTGCTTGCATTAAAATGGGAAAAGAGATATATAACTATTTCAAATAGAAGTATAAATTGAAATAGCCTGTTAGACTGAAGGTTGATTCTGAGAATCAGAATCACAGCAAAATACATGGGTGACCAATCTACTTTACCTGAAGAGAAGTGGCAGATTTGGGCAAATTACCCCAGCATGGCAATAGTATCCTGGTGATAGGTTGTAACCAGTAGCCGCTGGACAGAAACAGTAAATTGATTTTTCACATCTAATGGGAATGCTTCAAAATATTATTTTCAGTTATTAATCAGCTCCAGCAACCAGTATTCAGCATATAGGCTATCTGTATATGAAACAGTTGGAGTTGAAACTGGCAAGTAGCTACTACCTGTACTCAACTTGGTAGGAAGCATTTCTAACCAAGAAACTTGGAGCTTTTGTGATCTTTGTTCTTAAATTACACCAGCCGTTTCTCCTCCTGAGAAACTCAAAGCCATTAGTGGAACTACAGTCTCAGGAATTACATGAAACAAGTATCTGATTCTCTGGGCACATAAGTTGAATTGTTAGTTAAAACCTAATTTCTGGGTAATTACATAGAGTGTCAGTACTGGCAACATCCATAATTGCATTCCAGTTATGTCTGCTGTTCTTCACAAAGTATGACCCTTTCTGACAGTGGCATTCTTCCTCCATACCACTCTGTTCACATCTTTTCCCAGGCCCTAACATAAAGAAACGTGTCTTTGTGAAACCTAACAGGTATCACAGCATAAATTAACAGACATGTACCAAAACTTTAGCATTCAAGAGGGTGTAGGTGTGATAAATATGTATGTGGGATACATTTCTTTTACTGATTAGGATGTAGATATTAGCTACAAAAAGAAAAAAAAATGAAACAATTTTAAAAGGTAAAGTTAAGTAGCTATTTTGAGAATACTGTTTAGACTGTGGGTAACCCTTTTTGTTTTAAATAAAACCCCAAACATATGTTTACTATACTGATAAAATACTGATAAAAATGTTTTCATTTTTTGCTTCTGACCTCAAATGGATATTAAACAGATAGTTTTCCTGCAGGGTAGCTGAAACATGGGTTTTGTCCTTAGCATTCACAATGTAACAATTGGTCCTGCAGACAACAGATCTAAGCATAATCCTATAAAGCACTTAAACCTAAAAAGTCATCCCCATTCTGCACAAAAGCCCAGTAGCAGCAGTCTTCATACAGCAGTACAGTTAACTAAGATTTTCTAGGGTAGGAATAACTGGTTTATTGTATATATTACATTCAATCCATTTCTTTAGGTTCAAGCAGTCCAATCACTGTTCTCTATAACATGCTTTATTGACTTCCTGTATTTAATTTGTCTCTATATAGCAGTAATTCCTTATTCTGTGACAACCTGCCCTTCCCCTACTTTGAAATACTTCTTTTCTGCACACAGGCAGTATTAGTTCAGGAAAACTTCCCTTCTCTTTCCAAAGAGGAACTGAAAATACAAAAGATGCCCAAAGTAAGCACTTTGATCCAGACTCAGGTTACATGGCTAAGGGTATTTTTGGGAAAGCTTAAAGCCAACAGGCTTGAGATGAAGTCAACTATATGAACTATGATCATCTTGAATAATTCAAGTAGTTACACTGGATAAAGTTATCGTTTGGTTGTAATTCAAATGTGTCCTTACCTGCCAAGTGGCTTGAACCATAGCAGTCAGATAATACGAGGTCTGCACAGTCTGCAGCAACAGAGCTGCACCAAGGATTCAGGGAAGCACCACATCTACATCTCCACTCTTGACCTTGCTCAGAGCAGGACCCATCTTGTGTCCTCTCAGCCAAGCAGAGCTGCTCTTCCTGCACCTCTGGGGAGCTGGTGTGTGCAGGAGGCTGTCCTGCATGGACCTGACTAGAGGCTGAATGGCCTGAGAAAACCTGAAGGAGCTGTGGTCTTGGGCAGAATTGTACCACGTGCAGCATTTAGCCTGAGTGGCTGAGAGGCCTGGGATACCCTTCTCAAAAGGCAAAGCCTTCTGTGGTGAGCATGAAGCTCTAGGCTGAAGCACAGGTGCTTCCTGCATGCCCAGGCATCAGAACAAGCAGCAGTCACTGAGTACAGAACAGAGTCTGTGTCCAGAGAAGGTAATGTGACCATTTGGTTTAGATTTGTAGAGGAAGGGACAAGCCCAAAGACAGGTTTCTGGGTAGGAAGTGGTGAGCCTAAAATAGCAAAAGCTGGCTCTAACATAGCTGGCCTTCTGAGAGTAGGTGTTGAAATTGTTCTGTGAACCACTCTCAAGGGTTTGATAAAGGGGGGAGGAGTGACAGGAAATTTAAAAAAGCAGGGAGGAAGATGGAGTCCAGGACAGAACTGTCTCATGTGACATTAGTTGGCATGTGAGACACAGGATGCACTGCTGGTACTTACAGCCCTTATCCCCTGAAAGAAAAACCATAGCAGGGGAAAAAAAGCAAAGCTCAGCATAGCTGGCGAGATGGTTTTGCATAACAGGAATAGGACAAGAGGGGAAATCGCTTATTACAATTAACAATTTCATGAGTGACTATCCAGTATCTTGCAATCAGCAGCATTTACACAAAAGCTGACATAGAAAAAAACCTGAGAGTTTTGGGCAGGCTGACTGGCAGTGTGGTCAAAGAGGGAGGCTGCTCTCCATTCAGCATGGATGGGTCTCCAGCAAGCAGAGCAGTAGTTCTGAGGCTAGAGATGAAGGCTGGTGCCAGGGCAGGCTGTTGCTGAGAGTTACAACACCACAGGAAACAGAATTAATGGGTACAGGACTGATCAGAAGGATGGAACAGAGCTGTTTCTAGATAAGAACTGTGATTTTTCCCACAGCCTTGTTAGACTTGGCACCAAAGAGGTTGTGATGCTCAACTGCAGAAATGGAAATGCTCCCACCAGGATTTTCAGAGCAAGCCTCTTACTGCTGGTGCATACCTCAACCTTGTTTATTGAACTCATGCTGGGAGCTACCTTTAATAAGTAGCAGGGGTCTTATACTAGAGGGTGAAGATCTTTAGAGTGAAGTAAAAAACAAGAAAAAATATTTTCTCTAGGAATGAAGATAATTTCATCAAACCTATTTTTTTTTTTTTTGTTGAAGGGATGAGCAATTCTGATGTGATGGTTGCTCTTCAGCGTGGGTACCGAATGCCACGCATGGAAACCTGCCCGGCTGAGCTTTATGATATCATGAAAACATGCTGGAAAGACAAAGCAGAAGAGAGACCAACCTTTGATTACCTACAGAGTGTGCTTGATGACTTCTACACAGCGACAGAAGGGCAGTATCAACAACAGCCATAGAACAATGAACACTTTTTCTATTGCCATAGACTATCTTTAGAACAGACTGCTCAAACCAGTTACTTCACTGGTAGGACATCTGACTGGTTAAGACATTCAGATGTCTTAACTGAGTGTGGAAGCTGAAATGCTGAAGGAAAGAATAATTCTGCAGAAAAATAATGTTTTTATTTGGTTAAAACAGTTCCTCTAAAGCTTCACGTTCTCCTTAAAGGCTCTGTGTTTTGGATCTGTGGAAACACCCCAAAGCAAACAGGCTTTCTGGGGTGGGGAAGGAGAAGGAAGGAAAACAACCATGCCCTGATAGAGCTTGACAAGACCTTCTTAGGATCTAAGTCACGCAAAATGTTATAAGGAGACCTTGATAAAAGGGTTGAGAGGATGCATGAACAGCTGTTTTCAAAACAAAAAGTTACAAAGGACAACTTAGAGATTTAAGACATGGTGATGTTCTTAAATCATCATTTTTGAAATATTGCAAAAATTATTTTTATATCCTTGTTATTTCACATTAGTATCAGGCATACTGTCATCTCTTGTAAGACTTTCTAAACAGTGTCAAGGTTTCCTTTGAGGAAGAGTTACGTATGTAATTCTTTACACTGAAAAAAGTTCTGTTTTACTGCTGTAAAACCCTAAATTTAAAATCATTTTCAAAGCATTGCATCACAGATGCAGAAGAGCGAGATGAACACACATGACTGCAGATGTGGCAGCACACCTCACCCTGTGTTCAACCTTCAGCTTCCCACAAGGCCAAAGTCATCATCTGAAGTCCATGGAAAAGCACAGGATGTTGAAGGAAGTTAATGCTATCATTGCAGTCACTGACACTGTTACCAGTGAAAATATTTTAATCTTAATTTTTAATCCTCCGTGGTTATTCAAGAATATTCCTTATATTTTTGCTGCTTTAATCAACTAACCTCAAATCTGTTTGAAAGCTAAAACTAGCTTTAGCACTATCAAAAACAATTTGTGGAAACATGCAATAGGATATCAAGTTACATTACAGTGACACTGGCATTTGTTGCTCAGTATTACAAATCTAATTCTTAAAGTGAATTTGTTAGCAATTTGCTAAGCTCTTTACATTGAATTGTTCTATCACCCAAACATGAGCTGGTGCAATTGCAATGTAACCACAGCACAGATTTTACTTCTTTTTCAAAATGACACTGGTTCTTGCAAATGAAACCCAGTACACATCTTTGCCATCCTTCAGCCCAGTTATTTAGGCAAATGGTACTTAGCAGAAGCTTAAAAACCTTTCTGAGAAAGCTTCAGTATGCCTGCAGTTGAAGCTCAGCAGCAGAAGTATTCATGGCTTTTCTTTTCCAGTGGCTTCCTTCAGTCAAACTGTGCAGTTTAAACAGACTATCAGTTAAATATGTAAATAGTTTCTATTGTATGGTGATTTTTTAATTTTAATAAACACTTAATCTGAAGCAAGTTGTATGGTAGTAATTTGAGATAAAACAAACGGCTGATGTTCTATCCAGCAGCAGCTTCACGTGGAACAGGGGAATCTGATTATCACCACTACCAACATTAATGGATTCCGCTTTCCTTAAACCCACTCACTTTTGAGAAACTGAAAAGGACCAAACTAACCAGTGTTGCATCCTTCTGCGGTTTCTTGTTATCCTGGATGGCATGAAGGGAAGAACCAACCCTCAGCTATTCTTGAAAGCAGCTTCTCAAAAGCCTTTCATGTAATAGCTACACTGAGCTTCAGCAACTCTTGGGAAAGCATAAGCAGTTCAGTACTGACCAGTAGTTCACTACAGGCTTCATTTTATTTTAAGACTGAAAAAAAAAAATAAAAGGAAGAAAAAAAAAGCTCAAGATAATGTAACTTTGTCTTTCAAAGCATTTCATGTAGCCAGCCAAAGAGCTCTGGGAAGTTAGAGGGAACATAGAAAGAACAATTGCTCAGGGAATAGGAGATTATAGTTAGTGTTACATAAAGTTGCTAGACAGGCTGCCAAGGTATAGCATGAGGTAGTTTGAAATTATATAATGGAAATTTTCCAGTATTAGCTTGTTCTGATGATTTTTAAGCTTCTGTTTTAACTGCTTTTCCTAAAGCAATTTGTACATAACAGCTTCCTTATTCAAGAGATCAACATTCAGTGTCTCATACAACTACACCAAAATATTTTTTAATAGCTGGAAGTTTATGTGGGAGTAGAAAAATATTTTAGAAATTCTACCTTGCAAGGGATTATATAGGCCTTCAGAACAACTAAAGCCAGATAACCCTGTATTTAACAGAACCAGTCAAAACATGAGAAAAGCAATGGCTGAAGTACAACCCCCCACAGCCTTGTTAAATAGATATCAGAGCAATTACTGATCACAGACCAACCCAAAACTCTCAAAGACTTGACAAGAGGAGTCACAGCAGAGAAGGGCTGTCCTCCTGTCACATGGGAAGGCTGCACGACCTACTGTCTCACCAGGGAGAGTTCTTGCTTGGAACCCCCTCCACTGTGAGAAACACCATTGCAGGGACTGATCAATCCAATTTACTTATGGGTTTCACAACAAGCCTCCAGAAATTACAGGCATTGCACTTCCACACCAGCTAAACCCACCACCTTCACTGACTGGAAAGGGCTATAGAAATACTATTTAAAATTTTATCCTGCTCCAGTCTTCCATCCTTAAGCTATTAGATCAAATCTAAGTAATATAATCAAGATTATGACCCTTTCAAATCAAGATCATCCTATCAATCACTATTATTATTTAGGTTCTAGTCTTATGATCTTTCCTTATCTTGGTTTTGCTGATTTATAGAATCTAGAATCAGAGCTGATCAGGTAGCAATGGAAAATTTTATTAAATACATTTTTCAAAGTTTAATACATATTTCTAGAGGAAATTCAAATTTTATTAAAACAAATTTCTTTACAAAGCCAAGTTAGCCAAAAAAATAGCAAGGAGCCAGATGAGGTTTCATTTCATTGCCTTCTTTAGTGGTTTGCTTAGTTTGGTCCCAAGAAGAGAGTCTCCAGGTCAAAACCAAAATATTAACTGAAGAACCATGCTATTTTAACTACTTAGGATTAAATTTATAAGCCATCTGATTTCTAGGAATCAGCAATGAAATAACATAACTTAAAAACATAACAAACAGCAGATGAGGGGCATCCCACTTTGCTTGAACAACACATTTATCAGTACAGAGGAGCATGATACTTTACTCCAGAATTAAAATATATTTCTCAAATCACATCCCTATATCAACAGTAAAAGCACATGTCTAGACCTAAACTTTTATAGCTCAAAATTCAACACTGATTCAATTAAAGCTCTGTATTAAACATTTTTCTGTCAGTCAACATGACATTGAAGATGGCACCTAAGAGTAAGAAAGAGCTACCAACAGTTTTAAGACTACTAAAGAAGCCCAGTAAATGTACACTTTGCTTTATTAAATATTATTCTTTTGTTTTATGAGGCAACAGTACTTGTTTTCTTGAATAGGGTGAAGCCTCTTCATACCTCCCCCAGCCTTTCCCAAGAGGTATATTAGCAGTGGATGCTACTGTGGATTTCAGGTTAGCCAGCAAACCTCTCCTGGGTTTCTGCTGTTTTGACTCCTCTGCATAGAAATGCTTTTTCCGTTCTTCAAGCTCTTTTTGCAGGGACGACACTGTTTCTTCAAGCTCAAGAACACGTTTAGCCCAGTTCTGAAGACTATTCATTTCTTGATCCTATGAGGTTAAGGTTGTGTTAAGGATGTAAGCACTGCATGGTCTCTCTCATGCAGTTAATTTTCTGGTTCACATTATTTTACTAAACCCATAAACACCCTTGTTATTACCATGTCATGTGGCCATTCAGTACATTTCCTCTAAATTACATCACAGTAATTAAAAGCCCAGCAAACTACAGGCACATAAAATCTAGACAGAGACCAAGTCTGACTAAGAGGCTGAAGCTAAAATGCTTTGCTGCACTATGCAAAGAATTGAAGTTGTTCTAAGAACTAGATAAAAGTGGCTTTCCTGCCTTGCAATTCTTGAAAGCAAAACTGGCCAAATCAAAACTCGTATGGCATAACTGCTATAAATACTGAATATATAGGAATATAAGGGCTGAATAAATGCTTCCAGTGGGCAGAATACAGAGCTTTAAATACACTCTTAAATACACTTGCTAATCTGTGATTAACAAAATCCCCTTCCTATTAAGAATGGATAGGAAGGTAACTTCCAATTAAAAAGTTTAAGTCAAATAATTTTCAGTCTCAGATTTAAACTAAAAAACTAGAAAGTAATCTAATGTTCAAAGGAAGACATCACTAAGCAGTTATTATAATAACTGTAATCTGCAGATTACAACTAAGGCATAGATTCAAAGTGCCAAGAGTTCAAAAGTTTCAGTCTTTTTTGTTTAGGAATCTAGTTGATATCTGAGGTCAGATGCTGCAAACATTAGGAAGTCCCTGCTTTTGAGGGGAAAACATCTGTTTCTGTATTAAACAGTTTATCTGCCTGTATCTCTTATCCAGTTTGGCCACCTCTGGCAGGACTGTCAGTATAGCTTTAAAGGCATTGATCCTTCAGCCTTGCTGCAGTAACATTTGTGCAGTGACACCTTGCTTGCCTTAGCAACATGCCTCATGATGAGTTCTAAGTAGTATTTTCTTTGCTTGGCAATAATTCATGATATCTTTAGACTAGCAGGCTTTGTCAGCAGAGTTACCCTATTGATAGAGTCCATCACTTAAGTTGAAAAATTAGTTTTGTCTTACAAGATTCAGAGTCAAGCAATGATACACAAAGGCTCTGAACTCAATTCAGGAAGTTAGGCACAGAAAAAAATGCTAATATTAAAACAAATCGCTAATTTAAAAGTGGTTTTACATGTAAAAAGATGCAGAAGCATCCAGTCTAACTATAGATACAAGCCATATTAAAGTTGTTTTCAAATCACTGACTAACCTTGAGCATGATTGTGTGCTTCAGTTGAGTGTTCTCTTCTGCCATTTTTCTGTAGCCTTCATTAGCTTCTAGCAGAGCTTCATTTAATTTCTGTATTTTAAACTTCAGAGATTTTATAAGCTGAAAATAAAGCCCATACACATGGAAGCTCAAAACAGCTTTGTAATGTTTTACATTATTGTTTTTTATGACTAGAACAGTGCAAACTGCAAGATCAAAACAAGAAAGTCTGCTTCTTTCAACCTCCTATGTCTCAGCTCATCATTTTAGGTGATAAAATACAGCTAGAGCATTCAAAGGTTGTTGTGTTGAAGCTACTATGATTTACAGACCTGCCAATCAATGAACAGTAGCACAGACTAAGCTACATCTGGAACAGCCTGCTCCATATCAGTAAGAGTAATTAAAAGAACACTTTTGTCTCATTAACACTGTTCATGTAAAGAATTAACACAGAAGACCTCACCTTTCTGATGGGAATATTAATGGATTAAGCCTAAACCCCAAGAGGCAAAGAAATTCTGAGGCAGAAAAATAGATGTTACTGTTAATCTACTTCTATGAAGTTGCTAAAAAAAAATTACACCTTTTGTCCATGTTTAATGGCTGAATGGGAAGAAAAAAGTATTGAATTACAAGTCACACATGCACTGATCTTTGAGGCAAAGCAGAGAAAGGCACTGATAGAATCAACCGGTTTAAACCATTCTCGCTTCAGATATTGCCCAGACTCAATCTCATAATATGAACACTTTCTAGGCACACAAAACCAGCAGTAACTGTATAATCATAACAAGAATAAAAGCCAAACTTTCACCAAAATTTGAAAGTGACATGGAAAAATTATGTAGAGCTATCAAAAACAGGAGCAGAAACCAAATGCTATGGCTATAGCATGAGACATTAAAGATGCTAAGGAAAGTTATTTTTGGAGTATTCTTTCTCAATAGAAAGGGATTTAAGTTCATTTTCCATTTACATGGTTTATTAGAACCAGCTGGAATTATTTCTCCAATCCCTACTCATATTTGATATTAGATAAAGAAGCAAGACCTCTCTCTTCCCTTCTCCCCATCCTTTTAAACATGGGAAATGAGCTGTATCTTTACAAGAAGATCCCTCAAGGAATAGAATAAAAATGCATACTTAAAAATTAATGTTTTCCATAATTCCCATCTCTATATGGTATTCAGAACACAGATCTTGTTTGAAGAACAGAGCTTATTCACCTTAAGTTTAGGGTGATAGTGGAGTACTCCCAGAAGGGACTGCTTTATAAAGCACTATTTTGATTTTAGATCTAAAATCTAAACTATTACCAGATTCTGTAACTGTTCCCCTATGCAGGCAGCATTTCAGGAAGAAAAGCATGAGGTCATGGCAGCAATATTTACAATAGATTCCAACACAAGACTAAACATACTTCCTTTCTTCCAGCTCTCTCCACATTCACCATGACATGTTACAGTAGCAAATGGCTTTACAGACCAGAATAAAGCCAGCCAGAACAGTCTCTGGTAAAAGTCACCCACAACTGAGCAAGGGTTTTTGTTTTTTTATAAGCTCAATGCCTATTTGCAGGAATCTTCATCCTTTTGTCTACAATGCACATCTTTAAGCATTGAGCCATGATAGAGTTTACAATCGTTATCCCCAGATAAATATTAAGCAAGAGCTACCTCTTCCTTTTCTTCACATTGTTTCTTCAGTCCTTCATTGGCCCTCTTCATTGTGCTGTCTGTAAGACCTATAGAGAAAAGTTTGTTTATACACATTACCAGAACTAAACTGAACTTTGGATACCCAGGTTACATTCCTACCTTGTTCCACGTTATTTTCAGTAGTTGGAATATCCGAGCTCAGACTTCCAGGAGCCAACAGCCTCCCTGACTGCTCATCAAGTTGCCTTTCCAACTGCAGTATTTTCCTCTCTCTATCCTAAAAAAAAATAAGGGCATGTGGTAGAATTTTTCTGCACTTCTGCTTAATCTGATGCATTATTGCACATCCTTCAATTATACCACACACACTCATGCAATTTTAAATTATTTCACAGGTTATGGTTAGGAAATCACAGTAAGGGATAACACTCAGGTCACCAGATCATCAAGGAGGAAGTTTCTTTACACAGGAGTCAACTCTTCCAGTCTGAGGATTTCCAAACTGTATTAAAAGTAACCATATGGCAGAAAGAAAACTTTAGTGTGTCTGTGCTAAATATTGCTGTGAGTTAGCTTGCTAACTAGGGAAGAACGTACTTCATAGAGCTACATTTTAATTTCAAACTCTTTTCCAGTATCTGTCAGATTGCTGGGGTGGCATTTCAGAGTGAGAAATCAAGCAAGTGGCATAATCAAGAAAAGTTATTCATCTAATTCTGGTTCTCTGAAGCTGCTCGCTCAGATTCATGCTGGGCTCTCCTTTGTCAATTAACCCTTCTACATCTCAGGGATTTCAATAGTTTCTTATCTGTTTTGCTACCAAAAGCATCTTGCTCTTTGCATCTTCCCTTATGCAGCCTCTTGGCCAGTATAAGAGCGCTATTAAAATTCTTTTTGTCCATGCTAATATAATGTATAGCTGGGATTTAACTGAACATAAAAAGAGAGTCTAAGTGAGGAAAAGGGACAAATGTGAAGGACCTGGAAAACCACAGGCCATTACATAATATGGTGTTGCTTGTCAGCAACTGAATGCAGAGCTGTAAAAGCAAAAACATTTATATACCACAATCTACAAGAGAAACCCACTTTTCATGCCTTGAAAGGAACCTGACTATCCATGGAGTGTGATGCCTTATCAGTTCCATAATAGGAGAGTGCAGTGAGAGCTCCTCTGGTGGACACCACAGCTGCTCTATCCTTCCACTAAAAAGCCTTTTGAAAACAAGACCCACAGGGCTCATCTGGAGCCTGGATGCACTTAACCATATATGCAGAGGTTAGAAAACTGAATTTCTGATAGCTAATCTGGCTGCATTGCAAGAGGAGTAGCAATTTACTAATGCAAATTCTGAGCAATTCTATGTTTAAGTACATTCAGGAGATTCAGTTCTCTCCTGCATCAGTTTCTTATCCTAAAATTCTCCTACCTCCTCCAGACCAGAGGTGAGTTATAATTAAAATGGCTAATATGACTAAAATAGCTATCCTTTAACAAATTACCCATCACCCTTTCAGAGAAGCATTTTACTCCACATCCTATGATCCCAAAGATCTGTAGGAAGCCAGACTCCTGTACGCACTGTTCCCTCAGGTGTTCCAATCATTGCACCACAAAGATAAAGCTGACTTGGATTTAACTGAACTGTGCCCTCAAAGATCATGAGGTTTAGTTGTATATTACAGGTGGTGCCAGAGAGAAGACATCTGTATGCTCATGGTGAGCACTGAGCACAGAACAGCAAGGCTAAACTACAAGTTATTTTCCTTGTTTAGTGTTACATTCAAAATCCCAGAGTGATTCTGTTAAAGAAAAGCAAAATTTACAGTTAAGAGGCTAGAACATATTTTAATGGCAGTCAAGTCATACCTCAACTTTCTCTTGTTCAGCTAGAAATTCTTCTATGGGAACATAGTGGTCTTCAATTTGTTCCATTGCACACATATATGCATGTTTCTTAATGGCCTCTTTATACATTTCAAATTTGCTCTCAAGTTTTTCTTCATAACTGTCTTTCATATCTTCCAAGCGGTTGCTGAAGAGAACATGTTAGTTATTTATGAAATGTTTGCATTCCAGCTATTATATTTGATTACATGTATTCAACTGTCAACATTAAAGTTATTTCTCTAATCACAAATAGTGAGTTCTTTTTGCTTCTGAATTGCAATGATCCTACAGACTTGCACCAAAATGTAATTTCTATTTGGCATATACCAAAAAAAAGTTCTGTAGAAGAACACACACTTAACACCTGTCAAAAAAAAAAAATAAGAAAAGCTACCAACATAGAGCAATAGAATTGACCACACCCATTTAGACATGATATTTGAAGCATATATCCTGGGGGTATCTTTCACTTTGGGTTTTGGTTGGTTTTTCTATTTTTCAATTTAAGTTAAATTCCAAATTTATTTTCATAGAATTATAAAATGGCCTGGGTTGGGAAGGACCTTAAAGATCATCTAATTCTAAACTCCCTGTCATGGGGAAGGACACTTTTCACTGGACCTTTCCAACACAGCCTTTAAACAACTTCCAGGGATGGGGCATCCTCAATTTCTCTGGGCAACCTGTTCCTGTGCCTCATCACTCTCACAGTAAAGAATTTTTTCATAACAACCAATCTAAACCAATTCTCAGTTTGAATCCACTTCCCCTTGTCCTGTCATTACATACTCTTATGAGAAGTCCCTCTCTACCTATTATTTCAATACATTACACATTACTCCATTAAAATTTAAAAACATGCCCCAACAGTGATGCAGATCACCTCAACAGAGGAAAAAGCACCAATGCTGACTTGTGTTTGGCCAAAGGCAACCAAACAATTTTAAAACTAGTGCAGGTGTTAAACCATAATGTGCTCAGCTGGTAACCTGGTGTTAATTTTTGTTAATGATTCAAACAGCAGGAAACTGATTTAAAGAAGAGTTAAGAGGAAGTGAATTCAATGTGAAGAATCTGGACTTGAAAAAAAAATAAATTCCTAAATTAACATCAGTGCAGGGAGCCACAGCAATTCATAAGATAGCAAACTGTGGTTCACAAGGCAGCAGAGGAGCTCAGAAGAGATGTGGTTCAAACTACCTTATGCACACGCAAGCATATTAACATGACAGAGTGTGTTTTGGAAAAATCAAAAGTCTCAGTGGGGTACCTTTAAGAATCTTCCACATCTGCAAAGTAGTAACAACAAGCCAGGACAAGCTCCACTAATTACAAATTAAACAGGAAAGTTCAACAGAAAGCAGCATTCCTCTTTCATTGTAAATGTGAAGAGGTTGCTCTGTACAAGTCCAATGTTCTTTCTTCCCTTTTTTCAGAGGTTTTTAAACTGTTCAGCCCTATCTTCTCTAAAACATCAGTAGGTATGTCCTGAATATACACATATATGTTTACACATCCATATGCATGCATTTATACATGTGGAATCCTTTCAGTCTCAAAGCAGGCTGCAATATGACTTGCCTCCAGGCTTCCTCTGTTTCCAACAGCTGTTGAAACATTGCTTCTGCCATCTCTTTACGTATCTTCACCTCCAGAAGGAGCTTACTTTGCCTTTCTGCAACTACCTTCTCCTTTAAGTCCTCTGCAGCTTTCAAGAGCTCCTAAATTTAAAATATTTCAGATTAAAAACCAAGACTGAAACACATACTGATGTGCATCTCAAACACATTACTCACACAGGCAGCCATCCACAGATGGCTTTTTACAAGCCTATGTTTTTGGGGGTTTGGACCAAGTATTTAATAATATTTAATAAATATTTTCAAACATGGATTTCTACTGCAAATACATCCTGTGTCCATCTTGATGGTGTCTGCTATCAAAAGTTTATTTCTGTTTTGGCATTTAAATATTAGTTTGTATAGCATAACAACATAAAGCATACTTGATTTTTCCAGTTTATTGCTATTAGACTGTATATCTTTGTTTTTAAAATGCTGCATCTTAATGCATTACTGTTGTTACCAAAAAAAAAAGGCAGGAAAAAACTAAATTATGTTATTTTAAAGATATGCACTGCTTCCTTAGTCTTCTTGTTGAGCAATCAGTTGAATTCCAAATTTAACACTTAATTAGAAAGCCACAGGACATCCATCCACAACTACACTGGGCTAGGCCACTCTAAGTCCAGTTAGTCTGACACTGAACAGAAACTAAAACTTCCCATTTGATGCAGCTTCCAGCACATCTCTTATGCTAAAACAATATTAGATATAATAATAGCAATTGCTTTCTTGGGTGCAGTTCTAAGTAGACATGTATTTACCTCATGACTCAGAATGGTGATGTCCACTTCCTCTTCTGCAGAGGTTTCAGTATTGTCAGCAAAGTCATCTACAGATGTGTTAGCATCAAAGTGCATGATAGGTCTGCCATCACCTCCAACTAGCTTTTGTGGAAAATAACCAAAATTTTTGGGCAGGATTTTCTGGATAACCTGAAAAATCCAGAGTTGATTTACCAATGCTGTCAATATTGCAGGAATCAGAGTATCAGGAAGAAGTGGCATGAATGCATTGTTGTATTTACACAATATTTGATGATTACATGAATGTAAACAAAAACTTACATGCCTTTTAGCAGAAAAAAGGGAATCTGTCTATACAACATAATTCTTATATAAATATAAGACTTAAGTGCTCTAAAAAGAGTGAAAATGAAAACATTATCTGCTGGCAAACTTAGCACCCTTGTCTAGACAAGTGGTTTCTCTTCCCCTAAAATATAAGGGTTTTGGTGTAGTTTCCTGCAAAGTTAATGAAAAGCAGAAAATCCCTACAATATTTGCTCCTTCCTAAAATACTGTGACCAGGATTCAGCAATTCATACTATTTACATAA
This sequence comes from Pseudopodoces humilis, assembly GCF_049639895.1. Lineage (NCBI taxonomy): Eukaryota > Metazoa > Chordata > Aves > Passeriformes > Paridae > Pseudopodoces > Pseudopodoces humilis. The sequence goes on along the minus strand of NC_142200.1, from coordinate 38,021,092 downwards.
AGATTTTAATTAACTATGTCATAGGATAACATATCAGAGAAGTTTGTCTCCACAGTACACACTTATAACAAAAGTCACACCTGAAGAGAATTAGAAAAATCTTCCTCTCTGAGATCATTTTAGACCTGCTATTAAAGATTTATAATACCACATCAGAGCTAATCTGTGGCTCCAGAATAAAAAGATTACTCTGTTTCTTCCATGAAGCACAGCACAGCCCAGCATCCTACTCCCTGCAAGAAGCAGCTTCAGGGAAACTTGAATGAGGTTAAGGCCAAACATCAACCCTAAGTCCTGAATTCAATGGGAGATTGAGACAGGAGCAGAATGAGGCCCCCAAGGAGGAAGTGGTCACTGACCTGCTCCAGCACATAGACACACACAGGTCTACGGGGCTGGGTGGGATCTACCCAAGGAGATGGAGGAAAAGCTTGACAAGACACTTTCTTATTATTAATTACTTGCATTTAGCCAAATAGGAGCAATGCAGTTGCAAAAGATCTCATTTAGACTACAAAATAAGATGATTCTCCTTTTACTACCACCAAGTGTCCAAGAAGTTGTGAACAACTCATCCTGTGCAATGAATGTTTAACTGCACTCAGGTTAAGTAATTCATCCAAAGTTTGAATTGAAATCCTGCATTTGCTCAGATATAGGGTATAAATCAGTCACATCTGAAAGTGCCCTGTGTTTTACACAGAATATCAGTGGTGTAGAACTGAACAGCAAGACACCTGCAGTTGTCTTCTTACCACAAATAGGTTTGAAGATGGGCAAGATTACTAGAAGCCTTTTAGAGAGAAGCTGCATGCAGAACTAATATGATGAGTCAAGAATCCAAATCACACTCAAATCCATACACTTGATCACTTCATAAATCATTAGTAAGAAAAATCAAAAAAAAAACCAAACAAAAAAAAAAAAAAACACAAAACAAAAACAAACAAAAAGAGCAGAATAGCAGAGAAAGTAGATACACTCTTACCTGTCTGGCTATAGCTGAAAATTTCATTACATGCAGTGTTTCATCATATGTGGAAGTATGCTGATTAATGTTTACAATCATACAAGCTTTGCCTTTCCCACAAAAAAATGGCTGAAACAGACGAGTCAGTTTACTCTCTCTGAATGGAATATAGCTTGGCTTCATCCTCAGGGAGGGAAAAAAGTTAAGATTGTGAAACAAAATAAAAATTGTATTTTATTGTACAATTAGGGCTATTGTAGCTTACCTTAATTTTGTTTCTCTCTTTCAGGAAAGAGAACCAGTAAGACACTTATGTTTAAGGCTAAGTTATTTCACATCAAAGAGCAAGGTCTTTCCTGGATTTTATAGGCTCTCTCCAACAAACTGAACTATTTAGAAGTAAAAGTAGCATAGTGTCTGCATCACAGTTCCCTAGTGTTCTAAAGCAGATAGTGGAACAAGCCAAAAGCTCAGTACAGGTCATCTATCAGCTGCCTGATGAATCTACCTGTATAATTTGCAGGTGGAAGGGAAGAAGACAAAACTAGAGCTTTGTACACAAAATGTGTTGTTCATATACATACACTAAAAACAATTTGGTAGTTTGCTGCAAATTGCCTTTTTTTGCTCTCCACAAACACCAGCTATGGAGAAAATGTTCTTTTTGGGTATTCCAGTGACAACTATAATAAAGAAGACTTAAGAGTTCGTAGATTTCTGTTTTTCTCTGTGCAAACTGCTTGCAGAAACAGAGGTATACTTAGTGTTTCCACCTAAAACTTGACATGTAAATAACTTGTCACTTACTTTGGGTTTTGATTTTGCTTCAGAGCTGCAATGCACTTTCCAAGGATGTGAAGAGAATTATTAATATTTCCTGCTTCTTTAAGTCTGTCTCCAAAGACATGTGTTTTATTACACCTCTCTGAACCAGCCAAGTCACAGAAAGACAACCTGCATGAAAGAGTTACCAGAACACACACATGAAGTCCTTCCCAACTCACCTTAGAGCTCTTTGCTTGGCTATAGCAATTATGTGCTACTAAACTCAGACCACTGAATTGTCCCTCATGGCACTATAGGTTATAATCAGAAAATCATCATGGATAATCAAGGAATTCAATAAATTTTACTTCCTAATAGGAAAGATGTTGAAATACAGGAAGCTCTGGAAACTGGATAATTTATGTCACCAAACCATTACTCACACATAAATTTGCTTAAATAAAATAATTTGTTAGACCGTAACCTTTCATACAGCTGAAGTCCTATACAAATTGTTAAGGCACATATTTCAAAATGTATGAAAGCCCTATGTTCTTTCTAGCACAAGATGAAAAGTTTTTTTTTCTTCCATAAGCAACATACAAACTCTGCCATTTACCTAACAGCTGCTGCAAGCTTTGCCAGGGGGTACACTATGACAGAACAGCAAAAAAGTATGGATGCAGTCATTTTCTCAAGTTACCTTTTCTTAAGAGTATTTATCACTGTAACATCTGACATTTAAAAGTGTTATCTCACAGTGAGGTGTATTTATTACTCTCTGTGCTCAGCAGAGACAAGAGAGAAATCAGTAGGAGCTAGGGCTGAACTAAAACATTCTGTTACAGGCTGTCTTCATTTTTCTGTATCAAGCTAAATTAATCAGAATTAAAAAAAAAAAAGACATACCATCCCAAAGAAAAAGCTATCTAAATGGCTCCAGGCCAGAAGATTAGGCTGCTTCCTCTACACTATAAAAGAGCAGAGACTTAAGTGTAAGGACTTAACACTGCTCTCACAGGGTGCACTTACATTAGCATTTCATATTAATGGAGAACAATTTTTAAGCAAATCATTTGATGATCCACTCTTACTTTACATTGGACCATGGAGCAGACTAGAGACCATGTCATCAGCATTCTTTTGGGATGATGGATCTTAATTTGCATTCTAGGAGCAGACCAAATGTGTTGTCACAAACATTCCACCCATAAAGTCTAGTCTGGTCCCAGAGTAGAAAGACAGACTGGCATAACTTGCACCTTGGGCCTTCAGCACCAGCTGCTGCCCTCCAGTTGTAGAGATCACCCTCTGTCAGCCAGATACTTGAATTCTGCTTCCCAGGATATATAGTCTGGTGCTGCATAGTCTTACTCTGCCATCACCTCCCCATTATGTGAGACAATACACATTTTACTCAATTTACACACTACTGACAGAGTTGCTCCAGCAAAAACCTTAGAGACAGGAAAACACTTCTGTGCTTGTCCCTGTTGAGCTTCCAGTCAGTTCATATGCTCAGTAGAGTTCTGATTTCCTTCTCAACTCTCAGAGAATTTTTTTTTTAATTAGAAAGCTCACCAGTTTGGCATGCTTACACCTTAGTAATTTTTCCAAAATATTTACATTATTGGTAATCACATGAAGCATTCACTTACTCAGATACTCCAAGAACACGTGGTTGATGCTCATCAGTTAGCTTGAGTAGCCTGATGGAAAATATACTGTGACTGGAATGGAAAGAAGTCCTTTTTAATAATCAGTTATGAAAATTAAGCAGTCACTGAAGCAAAGTAAAATTTTTATGCTACAGAAAACTCAGTGCTGAAGAAAGGAAATTCACTAGTTACCTTAATACAGTAGCTACTTTTGCAATGCATTCATTAAGTAGCAAAAAACAGCAATAAAAGCTGTATTTTATGACTTTTTATTTCTTTCCACATAGGAAAAGGAAAAAAATCACATATTATATCATAATATCAGCCTACAAACCATCTTGGAGAAAAAAAAAAAACTAAGCCAGTTCACTAAAGTCTACAGATCAAAAGATGAGTAGTCATGAAGCCACTTCATATAGAAAACCTTAGGCAGTATCTGAACTCAGCAAATCCGAAGGATTAACTTAGAAACAAATGGTGGGGAGAAGGGAATAAGGTCAAGTTTTACAGTCCTGTAATTTTGCCTACTTCAATATGTATAGTTACTTGTTTGGTTTTGAAATAATCCTGTTTTCCAGAGAAGTTGAATTTGTAACACTTGAAAATCCAGTAACTCTGGTTTAGACAACAATCTACACAGGCAGTGGACATGCTGTCTAAAACTAAAGAGAAAAGTCACAAAACCAGAAGTGCCCAGTTTTTCTGATTCATCAGGAAGCACAAACTTCTTTAGTATATACCTTAAGCAGTGGGCATTCTAGGCATAAAGCTCTGTTAAGAGGAACATGAAATGTAACAGCAGCTGTCTTTAGCTACTACAGAACAACACAATTCTTGCTTCTCAGAGGAAAAAGTAGGCTTAGTAACACTATAATTGCATTAACTATAAATAAAACAATGCCCTTCCACACTTAAAGAACAAATTATTAAGATGTCATTAAAATCAAGAAAGGAGGTGTTTTCAATAGAAATTATACAACCTTCTCTATTTCCTCTCACTCCATCAAAAGTCAGATTCTCCCTGATCCCTGTCTAGAGCTGGGTAAAACTAGGAGTTTAATTCTTTAAGATACCAAGTAAGCTCAGCTTGAACACATCAATCTAAAAGCATCTAGAAAATCTAGCAGCACTGCAAGATATCACATGAATTGCTCCTTCCTATATCTCCTAATGACAGGATCCAGGTTTCCAAGAATTATACTGCCAGTTATGAAAAATTAACCAGCTTTTCCTTCAACTTCCTCACACAGCCATTCTCACTCAGCACCACAAGCATTTGCTAAGATGCATAGCCCTGTTGGCACTCGAAAATTAATATTATTCCATCATTTTGGTTGTCCAAAAGACATGTATAGCAACCTGAATCCAGCTACTATTAGTCACAGAGTCTCTCCTAGTTTTCCTTCAGAGAGAATTTCATAACAAAACCAGAATAATCAAGGGATGTATTAAACTATTATTGAAGAGTGGTTTATTACACACATATTTTAATTCCCCACCCTTCCCCTCAAAATGGACAGCATATGCTTATAATTAAAAGAACAAACCTTCTACTTGATTGCTCATTCATTCTAGTACAGGCAAAGCTTCGGTTCTTGTTTCCTATTTTTAGTAGTCTGCAGGCTTCTTCAGGGCTCTGAACATTAATCCACTTCAAATCTGCAAAAAGAGATCTTTTACATACATTTCTGATCATCAGAGAAATTCTGTGAAACTGCCTACATCATAAAACAGTATTATTACCTTTAATGTAAAAATTTCCTCCTTGATCCTCACAAATTCTTAAAACTCTGCGCCTTTGAGTTTTTGATGTAGCTAAAATATTTAATAGGTCGTACACATACTCATTATAAATTTCACAAAAGGAAATCCACACAGATGCCTGTGTTCTTTGGTGCATACTAGTCCTTTGAATGTCAGGTGGAACCAAGCTCTTCTCTGCTAACCCAAAACAGAGGAAGAGTTCAAAGATCAACTCATTGACATATTTTAAATAAGTATATAGAATCTTCTAAAAGGACCTATAGAATCTGCTAAAAGGAGAAGGCTTAGATACATCTGTTGTACAGTTAGATACACATGGATGACTTTAGCTTTATCCAAAATGAACAAACTTCTCAGCAGTCATCTGCTACAAGAATATGCCCAAATTCTAAGCTGATGACCTCACTTCATCACAGACTTCCAGCAGTTTATACACTATATTTGCAAAACAGTCTCCCCCTTCCCCCAAAAAGGGGTGAAACTATTAAAATATTTTTATATAGTTGCCCTTTCTCCAGAGGAAAGGGACAAAAATTTGGTCAAAACCTATATATATTTACTTTGCAGTATAATACAGTGATTTTTTTTTTATCCACTGGTAGCTACCCACTAGTATTTCTTAATTCATATTATGTTTTACCCCCACACAACAGTTTTCCACTTTACCTAGTGAGTTAGAAGGGTGATTGTCTGAAGTACAGCTAGAAGAATCCAACTTTGCATCACAGAAATTCGCTACAGTATTTGAGATGCTCTCTGCCTCCTTAAGAAAATAAGAGACTGTTAAATCCACATCAACAGATGATCAGAAAAGCAGAAGTTAAAAATTACAGCAATAACATTATTTAAGAACTGAATATCGAAGTAGTATTACGTGTTAGGCCATCCTTACTCTGGCTGAAGGTGAAATGTTTTTAATAATACTGAACTATAATCAATAAATGCTCTTTCCGTCACATGAATTATTGCTTGCTGCTACTCCCAGCAACCAATTTTGGTGGCCAGTTGCTGCTAACACTGGAGACTTAACTTGAGTCCTAGGAGGGAAAGGATTCTGTCAGACTGCAGCAGCCCAGAATGCCTTTATGAGCTATTGACCAAATCTGAACAGTGCTTCAGTCATCCAAAAGAACTGGAGAAATTTCCTCCTGGAGTAACTGCCAAGGTGGTAGTACTTAAGTTATGATAAACCAACACTGTATGTTGCTTTAATTCAGTCTGAACTAAAAGGCCATGAAAAATAGACAACAGCATGATTTCTTTAAGTACACACATTTGCTGAATTTCTTTACATCAACAGAATTGTTTTAAACCTGCCAAGATTCACCAAAGCACTGCCTTTAAGCTACCTCTGGAAAAACTAATGTAACAAGGTAGCAACTCCCACTAGAGTCCAGCATCTTTATATACTACTTCTCTCTCCATATTTTATTGGCCCCTATGAACTAGGACATTCACCCTGATTTCTCTTTCCTGAGATTCCCGATTTCTCTTTCCTACACTGCTCTTCAAAAGAAATACAGAAAAAAGCATGAAGGTGACTGCCTAAAAAAAAGTAGGAACAGGAACTGACTTTGTTTGCCAACAACAGAAGCTGACATTTAATAGAAAATACAAGAACAAGTGAGAATATGAATGCACATAAAGCATCTTTTAATCCAGTAAAAAACAGTATTTAATCCCATTAAGGCAAACAGGAAAGGGGAGGAAAGAGAGGGTATGAGCCATGCTAACCAAGAGTTGTTGCAGCAGTAATGCATACAGAACAAACAGTAGGACATTAAGTGATGCAGTAACTCAGAGCAGCAAAAATGGAATGAAAGGAACAGCAAGCTCCTTCTGTATGACATGTAAACTGAGCCTGGGAAATGGGCCTACAGGAATCCATGTCAACCAAAGCCAAGCCCACCAAATTGTATCTGCTCTCAGATTACAGCTTGAGAGAGCATCCAAACAGTGATGCTATTCATGCAGAAGCTATCAAGAAGCACAGCTTCAGAACTGGGGATCACTGAGCTATCTTCTATGGAAGCATTGTAATACATAAACAAGGTCCTGTCATGTAATAGTTTCCTGGTTCATTTTTACCTGTCCTTCCTGATGGTGGAGTGCTGGCTGCTCTCTTTTCACTGCAGTGCATCAGCATCTAGATCACCTACTGCAACATTCAGTTACTGAGCTATAAGTAAGTCAAACTGTGATTTAACAGAAGGAAATATTTTTATGGAGTTATCTTCAAAATAAGATACTGACTTTTTGCTCCAGACCCTGGGCTTCTACTTGCTCCTCTTTTCAAGGCTGCAGGTTCCATAAAATTTTTAAAGGTATTTACTTACTATCCTCCTAACCATCTCAACTTTTAAGACCCCCTCATTCTCTCTGAGCATGCAAATACACAGAGACACTTTCAAAATAAATATGTAATCTTTCATATCTTTCAGATTTTTCATCCGAGATATTTCCTCAAGAGTTAACCAGACTCAGACTAAACAAAGTTTTGGGTTGCACAGTTTAAATTAAGCAACAGAATTTAGAGTGGAACTTTACAGATGAATTTGAGTCATAGAAGGATATTTTTTCAGGGTTAATGAGAGTACTTCAACAAGGTTAGTAGTAAAGACCACAAGAAAAGAAAACAAATCATTATTTCTATACATGACAGAATTAATTTATAGTTGCTTTGAATGATAAGCAGCTGAGCCTACTGCATTCTGGGATTAGGTGCACAGAAATACAGTCCAGGAGAAAATGTTCTGAACAAAAGGAATCTGACAGCAAGCTGCAATTGGATTTAAAAGTATAAAATAGTCCCAAATGCATGGATGCCCCTTTTCTGGTGAGACAGTTTTTTCCTGTAGAAACAGAAACTACTGGATAACAAGAACAAGAGTGCACCACAGGAAAGACTTCTCTATTCTACTTACAGTTTTCAGAGACCAGCCTTAGTCACATACTATCCCCTAAGGCAGACAGAAATCCTTTTAGGATATTCATTTTGTGGCATCTCACTTCACTGGCTGAATCAGAAAATTTCTTTATGAAGTTACATAAGTCACAGGTTTATAAACTTTTTCATCTGCCTCAAGGCTGTCTTCCACCAAAAGGAACTCTCTCTGCCCTCTTCACTGCCTCTGCTAAGACAGTGTCATCACCTCTCCTGAGCTAGTACAAGCATTTGAATGACTGCACCAAGATCCAGCCTTAAAGAGCCCAACCTTAAAAAAGAGCTGCTTAACAAGAACCAGGTTTTAGATAGGTCCTGTAGCTCTCAAATTTTTCAAAGGCTATGTCACCACAGTGTCAGAAGTGCTTCCCTAAAGAGGAGGCTTCTTCTCTCTAAAAACTGAGATTTAGCTTTGTGATGGTTTTCGGTTGGAACTGTGTGCTGCACAAAGTTCTTCCAGTTTACCCTGAGCTCCAAAACTAGCCAATTGTCTTATTATTCCAAGGTTTACCAAGTACGTATACTTTAGATTTTTATATATAAAGAATCAATAGTGGAATAAAGACTTTTAAAACTTCCTGTCTGACAGAACAGCTTTAAGAAGCATTTGATCACTGACCTCTTTCAGTGATGCAAGAATAGCAATTTTTAAGGCTTCTTCTTGCTTAACTTGTTCATCTTCTAGTTTCTTAACATCGTTGCTCAAATATGGTTTGAAGTTCATCTTCGGGTAATGTCTTCCTCTTATGTGGTTAAAAATCACATCAAGTGAGCGAGGTAAAATACCAAGATCTTTTGAAGTCCCTTAAAAATATTTAAAAATTAAGTGTAGACATTCATGTAAGCTTGTCATTGGATTTTACTTGGTTTTTATACATGCAAATATTTTATACCTTGGATAGTGAATGTCTTGCCTGCGTTTGTAACTCCATAAGTAAACACCAGTCCATTCACTCCATTAACATATCCTCTTACAATATCTTTCATTGAGCCTTCAAAAAATTCACTCTGAGTAGTTTCTGGTCCAAAGACCTAGGATAAGGGGAAGAAAGAAAGAAAAAAAAGAGTGGCAAATGGCACAAAGAAGTTTAATAAGGCAAAATATTAAGTACTGATTAGAAATTACTAATTTTTCAGAACAAGCTGGGTAGGAGACACCAGCTTAATTTCCTGTCTTGCCTGAACACCTTCTGATTCAATGTTTTCTGTTGGGTTCTCACAGGATGCCTGCTTAATTCTGAGAGGCACTCAGGCTTGCACTAATTTTTGAATATTTTCCTACTCCTAAAATAAACTGCTCAGAATTCTATTGGGCACATGCCGTTCAGTGGATACTTTCAAGAGCTCTGCCAGTGATGTAAATCTCCCTCTTCACTCTTCACCAGTCACCCACAACTGATGAGAAAATCAGCATTTTAATGGTCTAAATAACTCAATCCCTGGAACTGTTTGTCTTTTGGTACTGCAAAAACAGGACTTTTTGCAGTAGGCAAAGTTAAGAAATTTGCTTTCAGTATAGAAAGTTTAAGCAGTTAAGCTGCTATTCTTTCAAAAGGAGGTTACTAAATACATGCTTACATAAATTCCTACAAACACAAGGCTTCCTGTAACACTTCCGAAATAAAAGCATCTGCAGGAACAGCAGAACCACAAAGTTTGTGCCTACAAGAAGTTTCTGTAACATCTAATCAAAGAAAACCACAGACCTGCCAAAGAAGCTTCCTTGTCTCATCTAATAGGCACCTCCATTGTAATACAGCTTTCCTGACAGCTTATCAGTAATTATTAAGCACTTTTTAAAAAAAAAAATATAGGCAAGTACCACCACACGCTATTAAAAGAAGAAAAATCACATTGCATGACATAATACAAAATTCAACTTTCATTAGAGTGAAAAAAAACAAAACTAAGAATTTGAAATAACTTGGCCTACCTGAGAAAAGGTGAAGCTGTGCACAGCATGACCAATCCCTCTTTCACTGTTTTTCATTGCAGAAGACTCTTTGGGTGCATTAAGAATTACTGTCTGGGCATCTTCAATAGTTACACAACTCTTAAAAAACAAAACAAAGTAAACCAAAACAAGACACAAAATTATTCAGGAAGAAAGCCATCTGAACAAAACAAAAAAAAACACCCACTCCAACAACCCCAAAAAATCCTTTTGTCTTCACCCATTTACCAGAGCTACAAAAAGTCTCACAATGTACATATATCATCTTGAGGCATGTCACTACAGAGATATTCACTTCACATGAAAGCCAGAGTATAACCAGAGAGCCAAAGTCAAGGCAATCCTCTGGGATTTTCTAAGAGATAAAAACTTTTACTAGCATTCCTTCCAGCAACTTTTCCTTGGGAACACTTTCTAAACCCTCATATTTTGTGATTGTGAGTTGCAATCACTACAAAAACAATTACATAGAAATCAACTGGTTTTCCATATCAGTCATTTTCAGTGTGAAACAGACTAAGAGAAGAATTAACAAAGCAAAGTCTGAAGTATTATCCTTTGACTGATAAATAGTTTACCAGTAATGAAAGAAAGTGAATTAGTTTCAAGAAATTTGATTGTTATTTCTTGATTAAATAAAGGTGAAATACAATTACCAAACACTCACTAGCTAGATAAATGTAGGATGCAGTGTTAAAGGAAAATTCATTTTATACCAGATTTGCTACCAAAGAAGCAAAGTGAACTCCCAGTATAGCTTAATGATATCTTGATGCATCATCTAAAAGGACTGACCGTAACTTAATCTGACATTTATGTTCAGAGACTGGCCAGAACTTCTAAAACAAATAATCCATGTGTGGTACATACACAGGAACTACTGTTGTTCCTAGGAGCCTCAATTAACAAGTCTGATTATTAATTGATATAGAAGATCTATGCCAATAATTAACTGGTACAGGCCTTATAGCAGCCTACAATTTGCTCGTGAAGAAACAAGAATAGGCAGGCACTGATCTCTTCCCTCTGGTGACCAGTGAGAAGATATGAAGGAATGACCTGAAGTTGTGTCAGGGGAGGTTTACTTTGGAAATTAGAAAAAGGTTCTTCACCCAGAGGGTGGTTGCACACTGGAACAGGCTCCCCAGGGAAGGGGGTCACAGTACTAAGCATGACATAGTTCAAGAAGCATTTAGACAGCACTCTCAGGGCACATGGTGTGACTTGGGGATGTCCTGCGCAGGGTTAGAAATTGGACTTTGATGATCCTTGCAGATCTCTTCCAATTCAGCTTATTCTGTGATTCTGAGAGACTCTAAGAAACTGCTTTCTAAATTTATACCAATCACCTGCTCACTATGCCAGGATCTGAACCTATATAGTCTTTAACATTTCTCCCACATCACCAGTGACAGGAATGCAGGTCAGAAGTACTAAACCCTAGAGAGCTACAGAATAATCCAGGATCTCCAGCATCAGCTGCCACCAACCTCACAGAAGCCTATAGTGTAGAGGCTCAGAGTAGTCACATCTGCAGAGATGGAAGCCAACTGGTAACAATTCACTCCACTTGTCTCCCCCAACTAACCCTGCAGGTAAGTTGGCAGGAGCTGGTCTATTTCTGGCACTGTACACATAATTTATATCCAAAAAACACAACTTCCTGCTTTCCCACAGGTGACTCTGGAGAGTCGCTGGCAGGAGTACAGAATTTCACCCAGAGCTCTTAAGCTTTATTTCCATAAATCATTATCTCTATAAACATCAACTGATCAGTTAACCAGTTGATTGTCTTTGTTTAAAGCATCAGCCTCCAGCTATAAGAAATAGATCTTGGGTTCTACTTTTTCTTTTTGTGCCACATATTTGGAACAATGGTGCTTTCCTGAAAATTATGCATAGCAGGGAAGAATAAAGGACCTAAAAATTAAATTGACCCATTTGATTTAAAGATTAGGAAGTAAGGTTTATTTGACTGTTTTGTGTAGGTTTCTTTCATTCGTTACAAAGCATTTCCTTCTTGGACTAAGGTGGTAGTAAAGAAAGTAGAAAACACTGAAAATGTCAAAAAACTTTCAATCATTCTGTTTTTGAAGGCTGGGGAAAAAGACTTAATCCCATACAAAACAGATTATACATATTATATTATTAATTATAATTATATTGTAATAGGTTGGAAGTTCAACTATTTCAGCCTGAACAACATGGAAACAAAAAAATTAGTACAAACTTCAATGTTCACTTTTTTCCTCCCTGCTTTTAAGAAATGTCTCACTCCAAAGAGGAATGTGCTAAACAACTCATGAAACAATTTGATTTTGCAAATCAGTTTACACTTGGAGCCAGCTCAGACTGTGGAATTTACCAAACTGGAAGCACTGTAGAAGTACTATTCCAGGAGAGCTGACTATGCAAAGGCAAAGTGAAGTTTGAGTGGAAGAAAATGCATTGAGAAAATGTAGAAGAATTATCCAAGTGAAAATGATAGAGGTTCCATCTCTGGCAGATCAAAAGCAAGAATGCATTTTTAAACAGCAATTTGCAAGAAGCAGACAAGGACTAATATTAAATCCTTCTTAGAGCTCTTCAAGATGACCTCTCTTCACTCAGAAAGCCTGCCAGATAAGGACTGAGAGATGTGATATAGAGACCTTGTCCTCCAAAGACAGCTAAAGGAATTCTTTGTGTTGGTCATCACAATGAGGGGAAGGGGAACACTTCTAAATGTTTGTACATGTGTGTGCATAAATTCTGAAGCATCTGAATCTGACAGAGTAGAGGTTTTGACAGGCTGAGCAGAAAGTCACCAGGATGAGGAAGGAGGTTATTCAAGCATTTCAAAGAAACTAAATGGTCAGATACTCCAGTTATACCTTGAATTGCATAATCTCTTCCATGGAACTCCTTTGTATCTTGAGCACTACAGAGTTGACACCAATTCTTAAATAACATACCCAGTGGAAATTTGAAGAGCCACAGGTGTTCATGTCCATACCATACAAATCATTAAAAGTTGGAGGATGGAAAAAAAAAATAATTTGCATCTATCCAGATGCCAAATAAATCCATGTGGGGGCAGTACATGGCTTATGTAAAAGAAAGTTCTGCCTTACAATACTATGTGTTGTTCAGGGGAGAAGAAAAATATTATTTCATAGTTTTACAACGAACCTGGGAGTCATGGCTTTCAAGCTCTGCTATAGAAAAGGGCCTCACTCTCAAGAAGACTTTCAAAGGCTCATATACCTATTCATTAAAAAGAAGAGACAAAACACAATTATAATTGCCACTTTTAAAAGAGAACAGCCCAAAATCATATCAGCATACATATCTGATAGCGTTTCCTATTTTATATTAATGTGGCACATTTTCTTTTCATGTCGAGTTCAGACTCTAAGCCTTTATTTGCTTCTTTACCTTCTACTGTCCTTAAGTAACCCTTTTTTTTGTGTGTGTGCCCCCCCACTCCTCTCCCTTTAGCATTCTTTCAGGACAAAGCCAGCAGTTTGATTTTAAAAGAGCGCACTGTCAGAGGCACAAATTGCAGTGCTTCCACCTTCTGGTCTCCTGCTGTACTGAATTCAAACTGTGCTAGTCTAACAGCTGCTACATAATCCTGCACTTTCATTTCGTATGGAACATGTTCTAACACTGACACATTCTTAGCCTCAAGAGACCACTTCCTTACCACCATCCAGGCACCAGACCCTCATCTTCCTCACAGTAACAAGCAGGCAGCTGTTCTCAGTTGCTCAGGTGGCCTTTTCCATTCCCCAACCATTACAGAACAGTCTCCCCACCCAGGTAGAGCAATAATAGCAGGGAGCATTTCAGAGGGGTCCCAGCACTCCTTCCTTTCTCAAGGAGCTTCAGTTTTTACTTTCCTTCAGCACATGGACTTACTCTCCACAGCCCTGTCATGACTAGCACTAATCAGAGAAAATGAAGTCACCTGAGGAAAACTAACCCAGGAAACATATCCCTCTAAAAAAAGCATAGTTGGGTACATACTCCTCTGCTCGAGCACAGCAGGGCATTATAGATTGTTATTTCCAAGCACCTAATGAGTTTTCACATCAAGGACCCATGTATTTTTTAAAGCTTATTAAAAAGAACAGTACAGTCTCATTACACTTAAATTGCAATTACGGAAGTCCTTTACCTTTTTTTCTCAGAGTTTAGCACATCTCATCGCATAGCACTGACCATGTATCTGCATTTGGCGCAGGCTATGATCTTTGTGAAAGCAATAAGAAATAAGCAGGAGACTCAAACACATCTCAGGGGCAGAGTACAGCAGCTCTCACCAAAGATTTGTTAAAGCTTAAAAAGAACCCCAAAATCCACTTAAAAAACAACCCAGCATCACCAGAAGACACTTTGTAAGACCAATCCACACCTGCTGTTCCTCTGTATTAGACAATACTGTTGACTCCAAGGGTGAAGGTTTACCCTCTACACTCAGAAAAGAAACCGATTCCAACACATCACACACTTTCGTGGAAACATAGCTTTTCCCCTCATCAGCCATCGTTCTCTGCAAAGGAACTTGGAAGGAAAGGAATAAAAAATTGTGTATATATATATATATATATATATAAACAAAAACCCATCATTTTCTCAGAGAATGGGCAAAAATACATATAGAGCAAAACAAAGATGGGGCCAGCTCGTATGCAATAAACAATCGCTTCCGAAGAACACAGGGTAATCTAGAGAAGTCTGGGGAAGTACAACCTTTAAAAAAAAAAAAAAAACACCTGGCAGGTTATACTAGGAAACACTCAAGGGAAGGTGCGCTAACAGCCTCAGCTGGGGACTGCTCTCATCCAGCTGCAGCCCCCTCCCCGGGAGGCTGAGCACCCGCAGGCAGCCGGGCTCCGAACGATCCCCGCTCCCGAGGCCGCCGAGCCCCGCTCGCCCTTCACGGGAGCGCCGCTACCTTGGCGCGCGCGGGAAGCCACAAGCCGGGCCCGCCCGGGCGGGGCATTTTGGGTGGGGAGCCGGGCGCTGATTGGCCGAGCGCGAGGGGGAGGCGGGCGGTGATTGGCCGAGCTCGGGGGAGCGGGGGGAGCGCGGGCAGAGCTCCCTGCGCCCGGCAGGGGGCGCCGCCGCACAGCGCACGGCAGTGGAGCCGCCGGCTCGTGAGGGAGGGAGGGAGTGGCGGGGAATGGGGGAACCGGGATGGAGCGGAGCGAGCGGGAGGGAGCAGCGTGTGCTCCAGACGCAGGGTTTGCTTATCGTCCTCAATAAGGCACGGCGGTAAAGAAGAGGTTTGGTCCGACAGCCGGGCGGCCAGAGGAGGAGGGTGTTCTGCCTGACAGAGGGGGAGGAGGAGGGGCGGGGAGACGTGGGTACCTAAATGTTTCCATCCGAGCGAGTTACATAAAGTTAGCTTGGGTGTTGCGTAACCGTTCCTGCACGGCCTCCGTGTAGAAGCAGAGAACGATGTAGAAAATAAATAAGATCGCGGAACGTGCGCGTCACGCGAAAGGCAGGAGTGTGCAGGCCAGGGACGGCGTGCCGCGGGCGAGGCGGGATGAGCCTGGAGCAGCTCCGTGGCAGCGCCTTCCCGGTAACAAATGTACAGCCCCTCCTGTGTCAGCCGGCCTGTTCACTCCCTAGGCGGGCAGCAGTATTTCTGCACCCAGGAACAAAGGTAAAGTTGCATCTGTGTTCATGGGTAAGTTGGAGATGAGTGAAAAGATGACAAAGGAAATTGGTCCTTGAAATGCCACAGCTGAAAGGTCAGTGGGACTTCAGCTTGTTTAGATGTGTGTCAGAGGTACAGCCAGATGTAAGCAGATACAAAACTTCCAGACCAGTTTTGACCAACAGGGAAAAACCAAAGGCAGAAATGGTGTCAAACCCAGCCAGCCATGCCTGCATCCATCTAAGTGCTTTCAGTCACAGGGCTACTCTGCTAGAAGGAAGACAATACTTGTGTGCAAGTAACTTATATCAGTGAGTGTAACCTATCTCCATGTGCTATTTGTTTGCCCATTTATTCCTGTAAAGAGCAGCCCATATAATACAAATAATTTTAAAATTACGCTAGAAGTATTTGTCAGGCAGCTTCTATTTGTGGCATATTACCAGAAATAGGCTTTAAGGAAGACACAGGTGTTTTGTGTTGGGGGGTATTTTCCCTTTTGCTCAGTCATTTCTCAAGGAAGTAGGCTTGACACAATCTGTTCACATTAACTGGCCTTCCTTCCACCAAAGCTCCCAAGCCTACCAAATGGAGTGTCAGAATCCTTGTAAGGCCTTAAATTTAAGGAAATTGAAGGCCTCTTGTATCTCTTGATTAAGAAAGCTCAAGCTTTGGTCAGTTTTAGGTCTTAGAAAACAAACAGGACCTGAAGCTGCTTGCAGAGAAGCACCACTGCTTGTTTTAATTAGAATTCAAGTTCTCTCCTATGCTTGAAGCAGAAGCAGCAACCTGATCCTTAATGGATTAAACAAAACTGTTTTCTGTAACTCTGGGGTTTTGGTTTTGTTGGTTGAAGAATTAAGCACAGTTCCTTTGAGAGACTTAAAAGCAGCAATAAAAATGGCTGTTTTGTTGCTTTACATATGAAGCTTACTCTGAACACTAATATCTATGGAAATCTAAACCTGACAAGACAACTAAGTAGTCCCATAGTTCAGTTCTGTGACTCTACATGCATGTCAAAATAAACTTATTAAATTCAATGTTTTCACAAAATTTTGAAGTTTTATAACTAGCACCCCCAGGATCCTTTGATTGTGACACACATGGAGGCAGGGGGGGAAATCAAAATAAGCTAAGCATTAGCTCAGTCTTGCACAGCAAGAATCAAGAATTGAAAATTTGGTAATTTTACCTAAATATCAATTTTAATGCAAGTACTTGTCTGTGTATAAACTAAGATTTCAGCCTAAATCAAACCCTTAAATTATTAAAAATATGTTTTTCATAAAGTGCTGCACAACCATATAGTTGCCAGCCTCCAATGAAACCAGGATGCCCAAGTTTAATTTTCCTGGTATTTACAGCTGGCATACAGTCCTCTCACACAGCATTCTGATCGTGGTTTCTTCACAAAAACCATCACAGAACTATCTCTTGGCACACATAAGAAAAGAAACGAGTTATGAAAAGTTGTAAATCAACTTTATTCAGTGATAACCATCATTTAGGCATCAGCAATAGTAACTTCAACTTCTACGCCTGGTTCGATGCTGATGGAAGTGATCTGCTTGACGATCTCGGAAGGGCTGTGCAGGTCAATGAGCCGCTTATGGATACGCATTTGGAAGCGATCCCACGTCTTGGAACCCTCACCACAAGGCGTCTTCCTGGTAGTGATCCGCAGCGTCTGAAAAGTCAAACACCAAGTATTTAGCTGATGCACTGAGAGGAGTCATCTACAGTCGTATAAAAAGATGATCGCCTACAAATACTGTGTGGTATCTATGCCATTAGAAAGTTACCTATTGGGTTATGGTCTACTGGTGTTAACATTCCTTCCCTACATATTTAATTTCATTTTAAAAATGAGTTCATTATCAAAATTAAGAGAAAAGCCCCTTCCATATCCAACATGTTTTGCACTTAACTGTTACCCTAGGTGTCAGAGCAACTTGTCAAAACATCTTTTTACACTGGGTCACCTTCAGTTTAGTAGCACTGCTTTTCATCTCATCTTTTGTTCTTTAAAAAAATATGTTTTTAAGCACACAGTTGCAGAAAGAAAATCAACTTTTAAGACAGGAAAACAGTGTCAAGTACCTTGGTGGGCATGCGAACGGGTCCCTTCACCTTCAGGTTTTTTTCCTTAGCACCTCTGATCAAGTCAGCACAGACTGAAAAAAGACATGCAATAGCTCAGGTTTGCAGCTATTTTACTTGCTTGATTTTTTAAGCAAGTATTTTAAGCAAGATGTTGGCTCAGAATAGCGTATGAGTGATCACTGCCATTCATTTACAGCATTATCCTCATAGCCAACCACGTACAACTGGAAGCGTTGTGACATGATGAGCAAAATCATGGTGCAACAATAAGCAAAAGCCATTACTACAAGTTTATACCGTATTTATCAGCCTGAAGCTCCTGCAAATATGAACTTTTCTTTACATTTTTGTTATATGATTAAACACTGGCTAAGCTAATTCCTAAACAAGATTACATTTTTTTTAAAGTACATTATAATGAACTCTTCATAACACAAATGACAAAATATCAAGAAACCAGTGCCTTTCAGCTCTTACACATTCAAAACATGAGAACTACTTCAAAATTCTCCGTAAGAACTAAAGGGAAGAAGCTGCACTCTCTTACACTAGTCATTATGACATAAGTTTTCTTCATAATGAAAACCCCCAAAACACTAACTTTCATTAAAAATTAAATCAGAATTTACTTTTTGATGTATTAAGCACCTTGGGTTGGCTTTGCGAGCCAAGGCACATACAAAAAGGCAAACAGTAACATCTTTAATTACAACTAGTTTCAATATATTTTTCAATGCCTTACATGGCACCTATTATTCATTACTTGACAAGCCACCCAAGTAAACAGAGAAGTACTACTCACCCTTCTCCAGTGATTTTACATTGCGACTTGTCAAAGTAATTCTGATGCGATGAATCGCCACCTCTTGTTCCACAGGTGCTTTGCCAGTATCTTTGAACGCCTAAAATGTTGAAGTTACAAATATCAAACACTACAGTGAACACCAACTAACGCTATCCACTGCCTCTTGAAAATAGATTTCCAGAGTAAAGAACAATCTAGCTATGGGACTATTTAACACTAATGACTAGAACAGCTACCTGAAGGGCATGGCAGCATAGTAAAAATAATGGGAAGAGAATGAAAGAGCAAAGTCCCAACTCTAAGGTAAAACAGTTTTTTAGCGTCTAACTGCTTCTCAAGGTGGGAAGCTGGAAGCTCACCCTTCCCTGGTTTGCCTGTATACAGCTGGGACAAATATTCCTTTTCCTCAAAAAAAAAAAAAAAAAAAAAAAAGTATTTCAGTCATCATGTATCTTTCATGTCAACACAAATGAAAGACTTGATCAACAAACCTGCAACAACTCACACTAGGAGAACAAAAAGGGGCGCTTGGCCAGAAAAACTAATTCGGCCACTCAGGAAACTGATTTGAGGAGCTTATGCCATTAAATACTTGCAAATAATGGGGCGCTAACGCGAGTTAAGTGAGCTGATGAAATAGGAGTAAAAAAACAGACACAGGAAGGTCTTAACAAAAGAGGAATTAATTATATATACATATGTCTCCATAAAAATATAAATAGGGGGGCTGCCCAGAGGATGGAGCCAGACTCTTCTCGGTGGTGCCAACCAGTAAGACAGGAGACAATAGGCAGAAACTGATGCACAGAAATTCTACCTGCACATGAAGAACTTCTTTACTGTGCGGGTGACTGAGCACTGGAACAACTACCCAGAGAGGTTGTGTGGCGTATCCCTCACTGGAGCTATTCAAGAGCCGTCTGGACTCAATCCTATGCCATGTGCTCTAGGATGACCCACTGCGGTTCCTTCCAACTTGACCTATTCTGTGACTGTGGAGCATGGGATGTCACACAGACCATGAGGTGCAACCTGCCGCATTAATCGACCACGTCCCCTAAACGAGGGCCGCCTGCAAGGGCAGAGACACGAGGCCGGATCAGCACCGCTCACGCTGGGCTGCGGCCGCCTCCCCTCGGCCTGCGCTTCCCCGCGGTGCCACTCCTGAAGGGACCGGCACTGCCGGGCCCAAGGCCGCCCTCCCTGCCCGCCGGCTCGGGCTGAACCGCGGGAACCGCCCCAGCGGCCGAGGAGCCTTCGCTCACCGCCGGGAAGCGCAGCGCTTTCCCGGGGCAGAGGGCCTGCACGCCCGGCCGGGCGCGGCGGCCCCGCTCCTTCCCCCGTCCCCGGCTCTCCCCCGCCTCACCATGGCGGCAGCGGAGCCTTCCTGACCGACTTATTCCCGGGCTCTGGCGGCGCGGGGCCCAGCGAACAGCGGTGAGCCAGGAGGCGGCGGCGGCGCAGGAGAGGCGGGCGCGGTGGCGGCGTGCCCTTATATAAGGGGGCGGCGCCGCCTCCATCCGGGCGCTGCGGGACCTTTCACCCGGCCGCCGGGCGCGGAAGCACCGGGGCGGGGAGGCCGGGCCGGGGAGGCTCTGCTTCCTGCGGGCATGGTGGCCCTGGAGTCCCGGCTGGTGGAGAGTGGCCTGGGGTCGGCAGCTGCTGTGCCCCCTCCTCGGTCTTGGCCCGTCCTGAGGGACACAACGCCATTCCCGCTCGGGTCCCGCGGGCATCTCGGGCTCCTGTTTGCCTTTCCGGGAGATTTCGGCATTCTGTGGGGGGGGAGGGCCGGGACTGGCGCACAAGCGAGGCTGTATCGCTTCCAGAGATAGCGAGCCCGTTCCTGTCTGAGCCTTTGGGTCTTTTTGTCTTCTTTCGTTACTGAAAGCGACAGGATGAGAGGACACGGTCTTAAGCTGTGCCAGGGGAGGTTTGTGTTGAACATTAGGGATTTATTCGCAGAAAGGGTGATTAGACACTGGAGAGGGAGATGGTGGGCACTGTTGCTGGAGGTGTTTAAGGAAAGACTGGATGTGCCACGGTCAAGTGGAACGTGGTGGTGTTCGGTCACAGGTTGGCCTCGATGGTCCCAGAGGTCTGCTCCAGCCCAGCCGATTCTGTGATCCTGTAAAGTGGAGGTGCGAGAGAAGTTTTAAATAAAAGCGCTCGTTTTATTCATGCCTAAATTTAAGAACTTAGATTAATTTTATTTATGGAAGTTCCATTATCTGTTCAGGTTGGGCGTTGGAGGGATATTTCTTACTGAACATTTTCTTTGATTTGGGCTGGACGGTGGTAATTTTAAGTCCTAAACCAAGCGTTTTGCTGAAAATAATGTCTGTTTCAAGTTACATCACTGGAGAACCAGAGAAACATATTGAAATTATGGCCTATAATAGGGTCACTATGACTGCCTTTTAAAATTAATAATTATATTCTAATTTGGAGTTCTGTCTAGGAATCATAGATGTGTATTATGTTAGTATAACTGCTGCACCTCTGGAAGCTTAGTTATTACTACAGTTATTCAAGAAAGCTTGCTTCTTATTTTAAGATGAGCTTACTTTCAGCTATCCCACTCTGTTTTAATACATATAAATATTCTTCTCCTGCCAGTTGCTTTAGAGGTTTTCATTTGGTCCTTAAACCTCATGTGATGCAGTTATCTTTTATGTGCCAACTATTCCATTGTTTAGGCTTATTTTCAGTTGGATTATTTGTACTCTTTGAAATCTCTAATTTGCTAAAATATTCTAATTCACTAATACCTACTTTGAAAGTATCAGGCTGTATTCTGATAAAGCAGCTCCAAGAAATGTGGGTACAGAAGTTGTCATCCTGTTGCTGTTTCCTGAGATGCAGCAATGTCTTTTGCCAATGGAGATCAGTACTTGAAAAATCTGTTTTGATGATAGTTGTGTTTCTCTGTTCTCTTCCTCCCTGCAATGAAAACATTGTTTAGTTCTAGTGGTTTGTTTTCTGAGGCATTTAATAATTACATATATACTGGGTTTGAACTCATACACAAGGAACCCACATTTATTCTGTTACCAGCTATTCCAGCTACTTCTGAGGAAGTTTTCCATCTAAGTGTTTTAAATTCATCACTTTTAAATACATGACCTCACACTGATCATGCTGAAGCACTTAGTTTTCCAGTAGTCCAGATGGTTCCCAATCAGCAGTCCTGCTGCACTATTTACTTAGAGCTTTTATGAATGTTCTTAGTAAACTTTATTTCCAGATAAAATACTGAGCACTTTGCTGCCAAGAACTAATTCCTGTGGGATTCAATTAGAAGTATGTCTGAGTGACACAGACCTGTAGCCTTAGTTTTAATCTGCTTGCTATGAACTGTATGTGCACAACTGTGCCGGTTTCTCTGTGTCCTACTGCAAAAGTCAATGTGCAAATGTGTTATATCAACACTGTTCCTATTGTCTACCAAACAAATTCTGTAATTGCATGAGAAAAAAAATAAATTCCGAAAATATACGTTTTCCATACATGTAAGCTGTGTAATTTAAGTACAATTTGCTCATTTATTTCTTGTTCCTATATGAAGAAGTTGGTTTGGGTTTGGTTTTTTCCCCCTGGGATTAAGGCAAGGTTGACTGTTAGTTCCTGAATTTGTTCCTTTCTTACTTATTTTCCTAGTATTGGCATTACCTCAGCTTTCTTTGAGATTTTTCTTTTTTTTTCTGAGCTTCCCCAGATTTCTCAGAGCTTATGGAAAATCCACATTAACAGCACACAAGTTGCCTTTGCCAGCTCTTAAAATTTTTGGATGCAGGCTATCTGGAGCTGCTGATTTAAAAACCGCCTCACTTCTGTTCCTATGTTTAAGGCTTTCCATGGCTATTGTTGGAATTTTCTGATATATGTTGTTTTTCTCCACAAATGTGCAACAGAAATTTATCTAAACTTTGTTTTCTTTGAAATACACTATATATCAAAAAATGCTCCTTCTTGTCATTCATGTGAGTAAAAAGCTGTTCTAAATACAACTTTTTGCTTATCTTGTATTTTGTCATTCTGAACTTCTAATTAATATTTTGTATTCTGCCTGGTTTTCCCTTGATTACATACTGCTTTTCATGTAGGTTTTTCTCCCAAGACAATGCTAACTTTAGTTAATAGATTGTGATTCTGTGACTTAAATTAATACCCAGCATCCTCTGCTTTTTAGATGAAGCTTCTAGAAATGTTTCCCTGATGTCAAGTAATTATGAAGATAAACGATTAAAAAGCAAGGCATACTTTTGACATGATTTAGTAGTCTGTAGCAGAAACAGTTTGATACCTAATTTAATGATTTATCATGCAGAGTATTAGTCCATGTGCATTCAGGATACTTTCTGACTTTTGTTTTGGGGTTTACAGATTACTGTTTTGTTTTTTTTCTGTCTCTTCCTTTGACTAGTTTGTCCTTCAGAAGAGTAGATCCTGGGACGAGTCTATCTATGTGATAGAAGGAGCTTGTGTGCATGTAGTCCACCAAGTCTTTTGCAGTAACTTAGTGAAATGCAGATTTTTGTTGTCATCTGGTGAATGTTGAACCTTTCTCATCCACCTTGGGCTGGGTCAAAGGACAGACATACTCCCCAGGCTTTGCA
Source organism: Pseudopodoces humilis (assembly GCF_049639895.1). NCBI lineage: Eukaryota > Metazoa > Chordata > Aves > Passeriformes > Paridae > Pseudopodoces > Pseudopodoces humilis. Next base: position 37,997,857 of record NC_142200.1, on the reverse strand, counting down.
GCTTGGGTTGTGAACACCATTCATTTTTTTGGAATAGATTTATTCTGCTTATTTCACACTGGTGGCAGGTGCCACCAATGGATGGTTTTGGCTGGGCTCAAAGTAGCTTCCATAAATCTGTTGTGTCACTTTTCATAGTAGTTATTTCATGTGGGCAGCTCCCTGGAAGCTGTCTTGGTTATGCCAGCCTAATACCTCTAGTATTTCCTTTCAGTGGTGATTAACATATTGTTATTTACTTGTAAATCATTTCCTTCTCCAAGGTCATTTGGATCTCGCCACACTTTTAAGGGTTTTGTTTGAGTGTCTGGTCTTCAAACACCTGTGAAGCAGGATCATACAAAGCAGGCTTCCACAAAGGTCATCAATAGATGGTTGAGTCTCTAAACCAGTCGGGAGAAAGCCCACAAAAGCTATTTTCAACCCTTTTAAGAAAGGCTACAGCATCTGTTTGGTCTTAATTGTACCTATCTGCTGATCCTCTTGTGTTAAGTTTCTCAGTTATATCTTATTGTAGAACTCTCATCCAAGTTTGTTGCTCAGCACTTAGCTTTCTCTACAAGTGTCCCAGCTAATGGAACTTCAGAAAAAAGCCTGGAACTGAAAAATACCCCCCTTTAAAAGACTGATTTGTGTAGATGGGTAGCTGCTAACTGGCGTTGTTCTCTGCAGGTAGCAGGCAGACAGAATGCACAGCTGGCATTCTCATATTGCACCTGGCCTGTCCATTTTACATTTTCTAAATTTTCATGCCAATTTTAGTATAAAGCTCAGCATATAAAAATGCAACCACCTCTCAAAATACAAGGCTCTCTTTACCTTAGAAATTCCTCATGTAAGCATGGAAAACATGAACTAAATCTCTGATTCATAAAAAAGAGCAACTGTGCTTTGATGGAGTCCTTTACTGTTGACAAACATGGCCACAAATATTGATTGTTAGGAGATGTTTTCAAGTGGGCAACTTCATCGTTATCACCGCAAGCTCTTTCCTTCTAAACGTGTGCTTTATGCCTGGCAGTTAATACACTTGGCTTCCATTATCACTGATGTGGTTAGAGCAAAACTTCTTCCTTGTCAGCCTGGTTTGCCTTGTTTTTCTGACAGATCACTGTGACAAAAAATACAAAGCTGCTGATATGCTACAGCATTTCTAGTGTCATTGAATTTGTGATACATCATTACAATATCTCTTCAAGCACTGAGGGCTGAAACAGTATTGTCTGTCTGGGAAGCTTTCAGGAGGATATTTGAATTCATCCTGTTCTAGTTCGATCTTAATTTTATTTTATTTTTTTTTCAAATTGATGAATTATGTGTTCTCTGCTTTCCTGGAAGACTGTTTTCTCCCCACTCCTTGCTCTGCAGATGTGATACTTCTGTCAAATCTGTAATAATGAAAAAAACACCTTTTGGAGAAAACTACTGTGTAACTCACGCAGCCTTGATAGCAACCAAGGTTGTTTATTGATTAGCAACATGTAATTTTCTGGTAATCAATTAACTATATATTGTGGATCAGTATCAGTACTACAACAGAAATCACAATACCAGAGGCTTGCAAACTGCTGGTAAGCACTTCAAACGTTCATACCCTTCTACAAATGATCCTACTTACATAATCACATATTTCTTATATGCACCTCCACTCTTGCAAGAAGTGTGGGTTACAATACACAGTCCCACTTCTAGAAGCCTGTGCAGCCATTCCACATACCAGAAGGGGTGAGTTCCTGCTATTCCTTCATCCTGTCAGTTCCCCCAGTCTGTGCCAGGAGTGGGGTGGCAGCTACTTACCATGTCTGATGAGGAGGGTCTTGGAAATATTAGCACCTACCACAAGTTTTATTCTAATAATCACAAATTCTCATGCTGCTTTTCAAGCTTTTTTTTTTTTTTTTTTTTTCCTCCCCCTCAAAAGGCTCTTGTTAATCTAATTCCCTGATTACCATTTAATCTGGGTGGTCATTGTCTTAAGCAAGCTTTGTTATTTATTTCCTCTTAGTTTTATCAGATTTTGGGCAAACATCCTCTCAGAACATACCAGTTTGGGTATTCTGTTCACACACACTATTTATACTCTCATTCCTACCCTATCATTGTTGTTACCCAGGCCAGGTTCACAAGAGTGGGGGCATGCAATTCCTGTACAAAAAATCCCCAGCATCAGCCCAGCGAAAGCAGAACTAGTGAGCATACAAACAGAACCGTGTTTTTTTTTGCATCCAGTCTTCATTTTGGAAATCGCCTCAGAAGACTTCATGTGGGGTAAAGTTAATCAAGTATAAAAAATAATAAACTACACAAATCTCTCCAGTCTGGATTTGGCCACTAGAGGCAGCACCTCTTGGCTCTGTTTGTTGTGATCTGTTTCACTTTGTGAAAGTAGTCCAAGAAGACTGCAGTATTTCGCAGAACACGTTGAAAACTTGCACCTACTCAAATAATATCTATGTGGCTCTTTGAACAGAACAAGCTGTTTTAACACCAGAATTGGAAATGGCTTCCAGGACAGAGGTCATTTTGCTGCTCTTACCTCGCTGGCTTCTCTATAGATGCTTTGTACTGAGAGTATTTAGGAACTAGTGGCACAAATTGATGCATACAAACTCTAACAATAATGTGCTATGAAAGACTTCGGAGTTGTCTTTCCTCCTCATATCTGCCTCCTGCAAAGACTTTGTGGGAAGCTGCCAGCTGCAGGGTATTAGCATGGTTGGATGTGTGTCCTGGAGGAAAAAAATGGTGTTTAATTTTACAGCAACTCTGTTTTTCCAGTATATGTTTGCCCATACGTTTTAGAGCCCAGTTAGGAAGTCACTTACCTTTTTTTTTTTCTTTTCATCCAAAGACTAGTTTAATCTAATGTAGACAGAGTGTTAGGGAATTGTTTATCGGTGTTTATGCTGCTTCTCTGTCATGGAACAGGGATAATTTAAAGAATGGTTCTGGCCTCACACTGCCTTATTTTTCTAAGAAAATTTTCTCTTGATTTGGAATGCATCACTCCTTCATGGCTAGGTTTTTTGTTCCTGAAGTTTTTCTTCATCTCTTTAGGACTGGTGTCCTTTTGAGATACTTTTGATCCAATGGGTTTTCAGATGGTGAATGTTTGCAAGCACAAAATTTAGCAAATGCTTGCCACAGATGATGAAGAGACTTAAAGCAAGGGGTGATTTCCACCTTGATGTTACAGGACTATTAGAGCTGGATATTAGTTGCAACTTGCAATTTTATCTAGATTACATCCAGGTGTTGGCCTTCTGTGAGATTTGAGGTGCCCTTCGCAGCCCTGGCATCTGGAAAGAAAGATTAAACCAATTCAGCAATGCTTCTCCTGTTGTGACCTGACCCTCTGTGAACTAGCCAAGCGAAATTACTCAAAAGCTGACAGAAACAGGAATAGTAACATAGAACTTAGGACCTGGAACTAAAGGAGATACTGTGGTGTTAAGGATGTGCTTTAGAAACAGGAGTTAGTAACCACTGAAGAAATCACACTGTGATTGCTCAGAACAGCTGGTCAGATCCACAGCATAACATGAAAGTGATCCAAGAGGCATCAAATATGAAGAAGTTCTGGTTTCAAAGGGTTTACTAACTTCTCCACAAGGCTAATGTGGCAAAGTGGCAGCTGCAGCTTACTGCATGGAAGTTAGGAGGTTGCACTAGCAGGGCAGGAACAAGAACCATAGAGTTCGTAATATTATTCATAGAAGACACAGAAGTTTTGTTTGAGAGAACATCTTACTAGGAGATTGTAGCAAGTCTATTAAACTTATCTTTCACCTAAATGCATGCCAGAAGTTCCTACTTCATGAAAATGGGGCTTGTGCATGGCCTTTCACACCAGTCTACAAAATATGGTTGTAAATATGGAATATAGTTTGCTATATTTTTCCCCTAGGAAATTATGTAAAATAGAAAAGCCTTTTTCCCCTGCAGCAATCACTTAAATAACGTAAGGGCAACTATATGTAAATTAATGTGCACTAATGTGCAAACCATTGCACATCCAACATTCCTGCCTCCGTGCACAGTGAAACCCCCAGCAACAGGTTTTCCAGATGTGAATCAAGGGAAGCAGTATTTTCTACAGGTTTAAAACTGAGGAAAAGATAGTATTAACATTTAACAGGGTTGTAGTCAAGCGCTCAATTTTTAGGCAAATAAAATTAAGTATTCTGGTAAACATAGAAGGTGGATTTGAGTATGGTATACATGTCCCTTGGAAAAAAAAAACAACAGAAATACTAATACTTGTCATTTTTCCAGCATTATGACCTCGTGTTTTTAGTTTCTGTATGAAAGACATATGTTTAAAAATATACTTTCAATAATTATGATTGTTGGAAGTTGTTTCTGAGAGCTGTTTCTGGAGTTGTTTCAGCAGTCACTTCATCCTACCAATAGCCCCTTACCACACTGCCACAGGTGTATGTCCTTTTTGAGAGTCCCTGTACAGAGGAATAACTTATTCTCATACACTCTTGTGAAATGTTCCTGGTGTGAGGTAAAGCCAATCCCTTTGTTCTGGCAGGAACAGATGCTTATGTTAATACCTAGGAATTGTTTCTCATTTTTCCTAGGAAAAAACAAGGCGAAAGTAGCAACACACCTTTGATACAGAAAATGGAATTTCTTACTCTTAAAATCTTCCATATAAAAATGAAATTTCTTTTCCAATAAAAAATCTACCATTACTTGTGTACTAGCATACATTGCTAAGTCATTGGTGCTACTTATATATAGCACTAACTAATCATAATTACTAATAGTGAAATTGTAGAGAAAAGGAAATAATCAGGCAGTTTGGGGACTGGTAATGGCATGCAGAACATTTAAAGTTAAATAAGTTTTCAAGACCAGTTGGGGTTTTGGGGGGCTGGGAGCGAGAATAAGTCTATGCTTCTTTCAACAAACCAAGAGACTACTTTGACCTGATGGAAACACATGACCACTCTGAACTGAATCAGTGGCCTTGTCTGATTTTAAGCATTAGTTCAAGATCCTAGTTTAAGTCATGCAGGTTCCTGACAGTCCAGTGGGCAGATATCTCCAGCATACAACACAGAAAGCCTCATGTTGGTATAAATTTATTTTTCAGTGAGAGCTTCACCAGTTGAAAAGGTTGTAGCAAATAGGTTTGGATTTTGGGATGTCTCCTCTCCCTGTTTCTGGCTTATCTCCTTGCCTCCTCCAGCCCCCTCCCTTGTCTCCCTGGGCAAATGCCTCTTTTGGTCAGGTAGTGCTGATTTTTATGATTAGGACACTTTTTCAAATGATGTTTGCAATTCAATATACAACTTTTTAAACAAACTATGTGACCATGAAAACATTTTAAAAAATGTAACTACATTTGTTTCCTCTGAAAGTCAGCTGTTGGCAGGAATGATGTATTAAACTTTAGGAATATCTAGTTTTCCCCTTTCAATCAGAAAACATTTAATAGCATTCATTTCACTCCCAAAAGCTATACAAAGATTGACAACTTTAGGGGAGGTCTGGAGTTCTGTCACTTTCTTAACAAAGAGAAATCAGTGTGACATTCATCTAGTGGCATGTTAGTGCACTGATATATTCCTTCAAAAATTTTGCATGTAGCTTTTGTGTTAGCTGTAAATAATTTTATTGGAACTGTTGGATAAGAGAAAAACAACGATGTGGAAAAGGTGTATGGTATCTCTCTAAACTTATTGTATTTTGTAATATATACTATTAACTACTGTTAAAAAAATCCAGCCTCCCCAGCCTATTAGTTCCCTTATTTACATTCAGGTTTTTTACAATCTCTGTTCAGGTGCAACTTTCTATACTTGTCTCTGGAATCAGCTTCATTTGTGCCATATCTGAATCAAAACCCTTTCACCATTTTTAAGTGGCTGAGAAAAATACATAGCTTGAAAATAAAACTGGTTTTCCTTCTGCCCATTTACATTTCCAATTTGCAGCCTACTTTGCTCTTTGTAGCCTGGCACATGTGCAGTAGAATATTTATTAAGTTATGAATTGCCCTATTATCCCAGGTGCCCTGCAAAGGCAAATGCAATCACCTCCCTGCTCTGCTGAACACTCAGGCTATTGAACTTCAGGGTGGGTCGACAGCAAAACTCAGCCTCGTGCTCAGAGAAGTCCAGGGGTGGATGGTGGTGCCTCTACTGTCAAATTGTCCCATGGCATCCTTAGCTACTGGCAGACTGGGAGAGATGCCAGTAAAATTTTTTGTTCCATTTGCCTTCTTTAACTGGTTTTAAGGCTTTTCTTTGACAGGCAGACAAATATTTGGCAGCTGGGTTAAGTGAAGCATAGAAAGACCCTCTTTGAGCGCTGCATGAAGGTATTTGCAGCAGAAAAATAGCTAGAACAAAGTAAAAGTAGAATATTCCATGTACAGTGAATTTTAAAAATAACCGTTCATTTCCTATCCCTATTTTCATCTTGTTGTAGCAGATGTACACAGATGCAAAAATTGATATACAAATCAAATAGTAAACATCCACTTAAGTCCCACTGAATTTACAAATATTTGTGGTATATTGTTTTAAACAGTTTTTGTTTGTTTTCTTTGCTGTGGTATATCTTACCACAGAATACAGAAGCAACCCATACTTCTTCAGACTTATGTTTTCATGCTTCCTATCCTACCTTCTGAATTGAGGATGTTTCCCCTTCCAAGTTATGGAGTATTTTTATTATTTGAAAATAGCCATGTTGCCACTTTCTTTCTGGGTTGAGATTAAGCATAATTTTAAAAAAATTAAAAAAGTAGAAAGAGGAGCAAACAACAGAACAAGCCAAATAAAAAGCATAGCATCAAGCATTGTATCTTATGCTAACTTCTTTTAAAACCTATTACGAAATGTCTCTTGATATTTCTACTTGGGATCCAAGACATTAAATCTTCAGTAATAGCTAGAGTAATTTAAGATTAATACAGAATTATAAGCTTCCATGCTTTTTCTTTTCCTTATTTCTCATTTTTTGTAGAAAATCTTTATTACAATCGCATGGTTCTCATACTTCTATCCATTTTTTCTCATCTTTCTTGCAATCACTTAACTGCTAAAATAATTGTTGCACTTCACAGAACTCAGGATAGCACGCAGAAGTTGCTTTTCATTGTAAGGCATGAAAAAGAAATAATTTTGACCTCAAACCATTCCAGCACTAATTAGTATTGGCTCTTATCTGAGGATGCAGTTTGAATTAGGTAAAATTACATAAAATCTCTTAAGCGCGTCCTGTCAAGCTTTACACATGTGCCCTTTGGAGGAGGAAGAAGAGACGTGTATGGGGGGATTGGGATGGTGAATGCCATTTGTTGCAAAATGAAAGAATAAAAGGCCAGAATTAACTCATTTTAACTCATGCTTTCCTTTAGTGGACAATGCTGTCTGTATAACCAAGAAAGCACAAAATGCAACGCTCTAATATGGGTAATGTGCCCAGGGCTACTGCTGTTGGTTACTACCCATGAGAATGCAAGCACTTCACAGTATCTTCTTTAGATGTACTTTCCAAAATTAGGGAATGCAACCAGGTTTGGTAGTTAGCTACTGGGAGATTAATGAGAAAGGGCTGAAGTTTCCTTGCAGGCTGTGGTTACCCCAGACTGCTATGAGGCAGGAGCTAACCCACCCAGATTTGAATAGTTAGCTCTCAGTGCTGCCAAGCTGGAAGATTGAAAGGCAGCTTGGGCTGCTTAGGGACAGAGAACACAAAACAAAACAAAAAGCAGCTCACCTTGAGAAGCTGGCTACTGTGACATGGCATCCCAGGGTCCCAGAAACAGCACTTAGGTTGCTGCTGCTAAAAACAAAACCCCAAACAAACGAAACAAACAAAAGTAAACACCAGAATGGTTGAGTTTCCACGGAAAATAATGATATCAAGCTGTGAAACTCAGTTAATAGTAAGACATGAGAGATCTGAGCTTTACATTTACCACCTGAGAGAAATGAGGCTTTGTTCCTTCCCCAGAACACAGTCAAGATGCAGGGTGATTCGTATTTGAGGAGTGCACTGTTATTTGATGTTCTTAGCATCAGATAACCTATGTCTTGAATAGAGCATACCTGGCCATCAAAGACATTCCAATACCACCATTTCCAGACTTCCACCGATGCTGCATCATCTGACTCTGTGCAGTACTTCAATAAATTTTCTGTTTAGGATGATGAAGCCACTGGCAATCAGTTCCAGAAACAAAGAGAATAAATAAACTAGGTACAAGTAGCCCTTAAGGTTTATAACTTATAACCATGTCTTGCTAAACATCTGGAACTGTGTTGCATACATATTTATGGGGAAGGAGAGATAAAGGACAAAACGAGTTTATAGAAAGGAAAAAACCTGGATGAACAGAATCTCCTTAAGAGTTGTCACACAATTGTCTGCATCTGCTCTGCTAGCATCATGTGCCTACTACTAACACTTTATTTGGAGGTACGCAAGTGTGACAAAATTAAGAGCAAAATGCAGCTACACTCATTAGCTCATTCCAACTTTAGAAGCAGGAAAGAATCTTTTAAAAACCTGAAGCTGGGTCCAGATGAAGAAAACAAAAAGGATAAAAGTCTGGTGGGTTACATATAAAAATAGAGGGGAGAAACATCTTCAAGGATGTTGAACATAAACTAACATAAACTCCATAATTTTTTATTTTCAGAATATCAAGAACAAGATATCTGCCAAGACTCTCTGGGAGGTCTGTTGTCAGGTTTTTAAAAGAAAAACCAAACAAAAAAACCTCCCCCCAAAAAGATCAAGACTACCCCCACCTAAACATTTTAACCTGTTTCCCCCCCAAGACAAGGCCATGGAGAAGAAGCAGAGTGATCCTTGTGTGTACGTTGTCTCTGAAGGAAACACAAAATAGGCTCAAGCTAGAAGGATTTCTGTGGGACAACTCAGGAGATGTCTGAAATTCAACCATCTAAAAATGTTATTATAATTGCGGAACATCTGTGGTAAAAGTGACCTCTGGAGGTCATGTCTAGTCCAGCCCCCTCCAGAACAGGGTCAACTAGAGCAGCTTATTCAGTACCATGTCAAGTTGGGTTCTGAATATCTCCAAGATGAGGACTCCATCCTTCTGAACAACCTGCTACAGTGTTTGATCATCTTCACAGTAAAAATGTTTTCTCTTCCATTTACATGGGGTTTTCTGTCCTTCTGTTTCTGTCCACTACATCTAGGTCTGTCACTGAGCAGCACTGAGAAGAGACTGGCTCCATATTTACTGCCTCTCATCAGTATTTCTACAAATTGGTAAGATCCTCCTGAGCCTTCTTTTTCCAGACTGAACGGCCCCATCTCTCAGTTTCTCCTCTCATACAGAAGTTGAATCCTTTGATCAACTTAATGGCCCTTTGCTGCACTCCTGGTCCAGTACATCCCTGACTTTCTTGTTCCAGCAGAGTTCTGAGTCGACCACATTGCCCCGGATGTGTCTCACCAGGGCTGAGTGAACACCGGGGAATAGTCTCCTCTAGCAGTGAGTGCTCTGGAAGAGCTGGCAGCAGTTTTTGGAGTGCACCCCAGATGCTGTTGGCCGCCTTTGCCGCAAGGGTGCATTGCTCGCTCATGTTCAGCTTGGTGTCTGCCAGCAGCTCCAGGTCCTTCCTGCAGAGCTCCTTTCCAGCCGGTTGGCCCCGGGTGCGTCCTGGTGCTCGGGGTTATCCAGCACCACGGGCCAGGCGCTGCAGTTCCCTGCACTGCCTGCCATCGGCAGATATCTCCAGCTTGGGAAGGTCTGTCTGAACACCAGCACAACCATCCAAGACAGCGACTGCTCCATCCAATTCTGTATCACCGGCAAATGTGCAGGGGGTGCTCCATCCCATCAATCTCTGGCATACACCACTAATGTCTGGTCTCCCACTGGACTTCATGTCACTGATCACAACCCTCTGAGCCGACTAGCTCAGCTAATTTTCAGTTTCCACTATTTAGTCAGTACTCTGTGAGGATGTAATGGGGAACAGTGGTAAAAACCTCCCTAAGGCCAAGATGAGCAACCACCACTGCCCTCCAGCAGCCAGTAATCTCATAGCAAAAGGCTACTAAGTTGGTCAAGCATGATTTCCTCTTCATAAATCACTGATGACTACTCCCAATCACCTTTTTGTCCTTCGTATGTTTACCAATGATTTCCAGAGTTATTTGTTCCACCAGTTTTCCGAGGATTTAGATGAGATTGACTGGATTTAAGTTTTCCAGGTCCTCCTTCCTGGCCATCTTGCAGAAAGGAATTGTATTTGTTTTCTTTCAGACTTCAGAATTCTCTCCTGAGCACCATGACCTTCCAAAGATAGGCAAGAGTTGCCTGGCAATGATATTGCCAAGCTTTCTCAGCATTTGTGAATGGATTGCATCAGGGCCTATGAACTTTTGTGCATCTTGTTTGTTTCAGTGTTCCCTACCCTGATCCTTCTTTACCAATAGTGAATCTTCCTTGCTTCAGACCCCACACTGTTCTCTCAACTCTTGCATATTTATTATTTATGTTTGAGTTTAATCAGGAGCTCCTTGTTTATCCTTGGAGGCAACCTGTCACCTTTACCTGATTTCCTGCTCATAGGGATGGACCAATCTTGAGCTTGAAGAAGGCAATCCTTGAAAATCAACCAGGTGTTGTTGGTGCTTCTTCTCTCCAGGATCACATCCCAGGGAAGTCTTCAAAAAAATAAATTTTAAAAAAAGACTTCACAGGGAAGTCTTAAAAAAATAAATTACATGACTGACATCTCTACAAGATACATTAGCAGATTCTGTATTAAAGGAAATAAAGATACATAGACATGATTTGTTTAGAAGGAGCCAATATTTCTTGCATTCAAAGAATTGCACTTCACAGTTGCACAGTTGGATTGTATTGGAATTCTTTAGGAGCACTAACAGCATGTAGATAAGGCACTGATTGATACCTTCCCTTAGGGTTTACAAAGGTATTTGAAAAATCCTTCACTGCAAACTTTTGAAAGGTACTAAGCAGCCACATTTAGGAGAGAAAACTTGGGGCTGGATAAGTCAAAAGATAGGCACAGGCAGTAAAATTATCAGTTCTCTCAGCAGGAGGAAGTGCCCACTGGTGTTTCAGGGATCCTCTGCTGCCCAGCACATCCACAAATGAAGTTCAAGAGGGAGAGCCAGAAGATAAACAAATTTGCTGATGGTGGAGTTATTTAACTGCAAGGGCCAACTACAAACTGGCAGAAAGAAATTCACGGTATATTGGTGTAAAGTGAGTCAAACAGGCAAAATTATCATCATCACATAGAACCAAGGATTCTGAACTGTTAGGCTTGAGATATTTCTCAATTAGTATTAATCAGAGCTCATTAGCAATCAAAAACAAAACAAGCCTTTGAAGTTAATAAAAAGGAAACCATCATTATGACAGCAGAGTATGGTGTGCCTACATCTTGAGTGCTGTGCAGAGTTCTCTCTCACACTATCAAAAGAGAACCCCATAAAATTGACAGAAACATCTGCAGAGCTGATTATACTTCAAGAGTAGATCTTGGCCATTCAGTATCCTTCTGTCAAGTACAACAGAGAATTTGAAGGGTGCTTGATTTTTCACAGAGGCTCAAGTAGCACTTGTTGATGTTAAAGTATCATTAACCAAAAAATCAGTTTTCTAGCAGTATAAGCAGCAAGCTTCCTAGACTGGCAAAATAAATACAACACATCATTAAGGAACTAGTAAAAAAAAAAATTCCATTTTTTATTCTTTTGAAAGCTGCTGAAATACTTTTATTTAAGGCTTCATGTTAAGGTGAGGCACATCAATGGCTTTATCTAAAATTTTATCTTGCATGCCCTCAGCTAATCATTTCAAGAGGTAACTGACTTATTATGATAACATCTATGAATGTACTTTTTTATTAAATAAGTTATACAACACTCATAAAAAAAAAAGTTCTGGTTCCATAGCATAATTATTTTGACAGAGAAACACAGGAAACTTTTTCCAGAATTTACTTCAGTGTTTTTTATTCCAGCCAGCATTTTCTATTTCCACTTAAGGGGGACAGAAAACCAAGAAATAGTTAAGCTTAGATATGCTTTATAAACCATTAATTTCAATTACCAACCCAAATACCATAAAGACCTACAGAATCATCTCAAATTCACATAGTTGCTCATTTCCAGGATTTCACGGGGCTAAGAACAGATGTGTGTCAGAAATCAGGAAACTGGCTCAATTCCTTTGGGATTCTTTTTTTCCAGAATGGAAGCAAGGGGGAGGAAGGGTAAAGAAGAAAAACAATTTGACTGAAACATCACTCTTTCTCCTGTCTTAAAAAGAAGTAGAGGCTTTGAGCAGAATGGCAATATCAGCTATAGCAGGCAGCTCCAGATAAGGGTTCAGATGTATAATTATCAGTTCTGATAAGTCAGGGATCAGAGCTTTTTGTCTTCAGCATTGCCTACAGCACTTCCTTTCCCAGACACACTACAACCAGATTAGGAAAGATAGCAGATAAGACACAAGCAGTACAGAGGATAGTTCAATAGTGTATGCTTTGAGCACCAGCAGAGGAACATTATTACTGCTGTAAGCAAACCTCCTTTTCAGTACTTCCAGTATCTTGTCCAACACTGAGCCATGCATTATGAAGCACAAATAATCCTCTTTTTTCCCCCTTTTTTAAAAACTACTCTGCACAAAATGTTCTTATACATCAGAATTTACACTGTTCCAACTAGCAAGTTGCTACTAACACACCTGACAGCAGGGAAGTCCTATAAAAAGGACAGGTTGTTAATGCACTTTCTTAATCTTAGTAGCCTTAGAGTGACAAAAAGGTTCTTTATTTCAAGGACTATGTGAGTAGTTCACATTTTCCATATCAGAAGCAGCACACTTCCTGAAATTAAGTACATCAGGGAACAATAAATAGACCACTGACACTACCTATATTTCTGCATTCATTGATTTGTGATACATACTCATTCCTTGGTAAATGAAGAAGAAAAGCTCAAATGCACTACCCCAGCTGGCGTCAAGAACTACTCATATTTGACATTTAAAAAATATCACAAGGTATATATATAAAGAGCCTTCCAAAAGAAGACCCTTATTTGTACTTCACTTACAACCAACAATTTTTCTGCACATCACAGTGAGTAAGGCAGCACATAACTCATAAACCAGAAAAAAGTTATGTCTGCCAACATCTTCATCTTTGCCTCTATCCCCTTCCAGAGTAAAACCCCACAGTATCATTAAGTCTCTTTATTTTTAATTTTCTTATATCAAAACAGTTTGGATTCTTTCTTTTTCAAGTATAAAAAAACAGCAACAAAGCCTTTAGATCACACAGGGGCTAAATTAATTACGTTCAGAGGAAGGGTGGAGGGAAAGAAAAGTCGACAAAAGTAATATAAAGAGTCCTGAGTTTTCCTATTGGCTCTGCTTGAGGGCCCTGAGGCTGGGAAGCAGCTGGTCTGCACTCAGACGCTCCTCTGCATTGGCCTTCCAGCAGCAGCTGATGATGCTCTGCAGTGTCTGTCCCACCGGGGACCGCTGGAACACCTCGGCAGCCAGCGAGGGACGCAGGTTGTAGGCGACCACGGCATAGAGCACGTACTGCCGCTCTCCCAGGTACGGCTGCTCCCGCATGACAATCTGCCAGAGGGTGATGGCAAACGAGTAGATGTCTGCTTTGGCAGTGACCCTCTCCCCCTTGAGGAGCTCAGGGGCACGGTGTGTGTACGTGCCCCCTTGCTGGCAAACATGGGTGCTCTGGGACAAGCCCTTCTCCAGTTTCTGGGAGCACCCAAAGTCTCCAATCTTGCACGCTCCCTGCTCAGTGATGAAAATGTTTGCGGGCTTCAGGTCCAAGTGCACAATGTCCTGTGAGTGCAGAAAGGCTAAGCCGGTCATGATGTCACAAGAATAGCACACGGTCTCTTCCATGCCCAGGGCCTTCCTTCCGCATCCTCCTTCATCGTCCTCCCCCTCTCTCCATGCACCCCCAGTGCCATAAATTACATGGTGCAGAGTGATGTTACCCACGTACTCCATGATGATGGTGCCCAGGCTGTTCTCGCTGGCTGGGGCACACGTGCTGGCAGCCACCACACGTACCACATTATCATGCTGGAGCTGGGCCACGTTCAGCTCAGCCCAGAAGCTCTGCCGCGATGCCAGCCGGTTTTTGCTGCTCTTCTTCACCTGCTTCACAGCCACCGTTGCACCATGGTAGGTGGCTTTGTAGACAGAGCCGAAGCCCCCAGATCCTAAGGGCTGCAGGAGGCAGAGCTGGTCCCAGTCAATGGAGTACCAGGACAGGCGTGGAGGCAAGCGATGAGTCCTGGCTGAAGAAGCTCCCCCCAAAAAGCTTTTGCTGTCTTTGCCAGGGATAACTAAAGGGCTGCTGCAGGGGCGCAAATTTGCAGAGGGTGAATACTCAAAAGAAAGAAAACAATTAAGAGGAACAGGTGATGGCATAATATGAAGGAGAAAACAACAGGCAGCTACTAAGACAGAAGACTAGAAAGCTTCTCTGACAGAAAGGACTCTCACTGACTTCCAAAGCCTTTTATCCTCCCTTCACCGTTTTCTCTCCCTCCCCCAAATGAACTGCATCTGTCACAACTGTCAGAACCAAATCAGATTCACCTGGAAACATTCTTCTCCAGCCCTGAAGCAAATCTCTAAGAAGTCAAGGCAAACGGATTTAAAGCTAAAAAATTAACTCATAAGTATTTTGCATCATTTCTAATCTCAAAAGAAAAATAAATATGTTCTGCCCATTGAATGCCTCTAGCAAAATGCCCCAGGAGTAAATAAAGCAGTGACTGGTGAATGCATTACACCATGGCTCCAGGCAGGAATGATCAGCATCAGGTGCATTAAACAGCTCAAAGTCTTTGTCAGTGGAAGCAGCTGAAGTGGCGACTGCTAAAGTTTGATGAAACTATGGCAGGTGTAGATATAAAAGTGTGTTTATAGGAACCTACCACTTAAACATGACTGGGGGACTGGTTTGGGTGCTCAGCTTTGCCTGTGTAGGACCGCAACCTTAATAGCAGCATAAAGACAAATTATTGTTCTGTATCATCCTTTGGATACAGTAACTAGAATTACACATAAATATTTGGTCATCTTCCTGTCACACCCCATGCAGTACTACAGGTGTGTGTTTCTGGATCCTTCTTAGAAAAATTATTGCTGAATTTACAGGGCTGTTCTGGCAGAAATCAAAGAAACATAATTTTTTGTTAGTGGTCCATGTGGTTTTTAAAGGGCTTTTTTGAATTTTGACCCTCTCACTTATTTGCAGTGCTCATGCTAACTGCCACAGTGTTTGGTACCTGCTGTACTGCTGGACAGCAGAGCACCCTCATGGGACCTATACAGCTAAGGATTTTTGGATATTCCACTATCTCTCTGTACATGTTGACAAATACCTTGGAGAACCTGGAAGCCATTTCCTACCTCCTCACTCTTCCTCTGGATGTCAGATTTTTTCAGTACAGATTCTGCCATGGGACTTCAAACTGACAGTGCCACCTTCTCCAGGGTTTATTTCTGGGCAGCACCAACTCTGCAGGCACTTCCTGCAGGGGTTTCCTGGTGTTTTCATTTTTGTTGTCTTTTTTCCCCTCTGGATGAGTAAAATGCAGCACAGGCTGCTGAGGGGGGGTTTCAAGGTTTTCACCCAGACCATGTGCAAGCAGAACTGGAATGTTCTCCACCTTGAAATGGGTTCAGTTGTTCACCTTAACACACAAACCTCTTGTCACAAAGTCATCTGACCCTCCCTGAACTCCTGATCAGCTCGACCAGAGGGTTTCAAGACATCACTTCTCAATGAATCAGTGATGGGAGATCTTTCCAGTACTGAGATCTAGGACAATCAGGATAAATTTGCCACAGCAATTCACAGGGAAGCAAACTTGGACCACAGATGAAGGGGAACGGAGAATTTGGGTTATCCTCTGGCACCGTGAAACAGACAGACTGGGGAAGACCTAGATAAATAGGTGCTAATAGGACTTGTTAACAAGTGAGAGCCTAAGGGATGCTAAGAGACCTCTAAGACCTGCTAAGATATTAAGGGATGCTAAGAGACCTCGCAAGGGCAGCGGGTGGGACAGTTCCTGCAGATGGGACCGCCTGACAACACAAGGCTCCTCTTCCCTGAAGGAAGGGCTTCTGGCAGTGCAGAGACCCCAAGACCCATCAGGACCCACGCCCCGTGAGCTTTCCCTTGCACAGTGTGGGATAGCCAAGTAACACCCTGCTGCTAGCCCTGCTTTGGGACGTCTCTCTGGCTCATCATCAGTCACACAGGGATGTTTTGGGGGTGGGAGAGGACCAGAGGATCTTTAGTGTAGTTTTATATATTCAGTGAAATCAGCCATGGAAACAACAGGTATTAACTTTCCTCTCTTGAGCAGCACTACCATATTCAGCTTGTATGCAGAAGTCTTTCCAATCTTTGCAGAGAATGTCTTCCAGGCAGCTGAGCTGTGATGGAGATGAAAAGCTGCAGAAAGTGAATGAAGCTACTCTCTCAGAGAGAGAAAATACTTTTATGCCCGTTTTCTGCTAGTAGGGCTCCAATTCTTCAGCAGGCTTCTGTGCCATAGAGCATATAAAAGCTCTAGAAAGCTCTAGAAAGACATTTCTGCTCTGAATTCTCCAAGCCTGTTTTCACCAAGTTATGGTGGCAGTGAAGTTCAAAGGGAAAGTTGGGTGTGGGGAGGCACAGGTAGAAGGATGTGTGGATGAAAAGATGGAGCATAGACCTGTTAAGCTGACAATTGTAGCAGCCTATCTGATGTTTGTGAATGCTATAAAACAGAAAGAAAAATCTGTGTTCATAACATAGACATGATTAGGGCTGTTTCCAAATTTATTTGATTGAAATCACATTCAAAAGGATATATCAGACCTTCCAAATTTTTATTTCCAAACTCCATGTCCTCATCTGTCAGTTGTCCTTGTCCTTTTGTTACCATTTCAGGTAATTTTCTTGTTACCCTTTTCTGTCAGAAATCTTTCTGGTTTGCCCTGCCACGGTAGACATCGTTGTATTGTTCTTGGGGAATACACTGAACTTCTGAACAGGAAGAGGGGCATTCTTTGGGATGTAAAATGCCTCAATATAATTTACTGTTCTGCCTCAATCTTACGGCTGAGGATCAAAGCAAGGGAACATCCAGAGTCTTTCAATGTGAACATGATTAAATCAGATTTAAATGCAAGCAGGCTTTTATTCTTAATGAACATTATTTTCCTGTAAGGTATTGGTAATTTGGCTCAGGGGCTTCCCAGGGGCCACAATTGCTGTAGGATGTCTGTGCTAAGCCCTGTTTAGCTCTGGCATTACCACAGGTGAGGCTGGGGAGCCACTGCAGAGGGGAGCAGGGCTGCTGGGGACATGCCGCCCCTTCTCTCCCGGCCACCCTTCCCCAGGGCAGCCCCCAGCAGCCTCCAACCACACAGTTCCCATTGCACTGCCTTTTCCATCAGGGAAAAGGAAGCTGTAGGAGCCAGAAGTCATCAGTACAGAATGCAATAGGAACTTTTACAAGTGACAGGAGGGAAGCACACAGTCTGTGTCCCATGCAATATGTCACAATAAACCACAATAAACTACAATAAACCACAGCAGCAATGGGTTTGTTCCAAGCTTGTGTGTTGTATTTCTTGCAAGCAAAACGTACCTGTGCATCCAGTGCTGTACCAGCTGCCCAACCTAGTCTGTGCTTCTGGATGAAAAAGAATACAGAATCTCACTCGGTTCCCCCATTCATATTTAATTTGCATAGCAGGAATACAGAAACTCTTTGTTGGCCATTGCTCTTAGTTACTACTGCTGTTTCTGGTCACTGGACAGAAGTCAGCCCCAATACCAAAGGCCTTAAAGGGCTGGCATGGATACAGCACATGGCACAACACAGGGCATGTACCAAACACCAGTTTTGTTTTCATCAAGGTGCATCGCTCTCGTGGTTAATAGTGATTGTCTAAAACAGGAGGACAGGGCTGGGGATCGGACCTGACTTCAGAGAGTTTAGGAGTGTATAGTTATACATCTGTCCTCAATAATTACTTTATTTCTTTGTACATTTGGTGGTTGTACCATGAAACAATCCCTTGAAGGCTTGGCTATCCAGAGGCTTCTAAGAACTGCCTTACAATACAGAGGTAGCACTGTGTTTCTATTAGGTTACTTTGTAACCTTGCTAAAGCAGCCAAATGTAGCTCTTCAGTACTTAAATTACAGTCCTACTCAAAGCAGGACAGTTCCATAGCCTGTGGCTTAGTGACTTCTGAGAGGTTTTCTTCTCTGTTTGAAACCAAGAGTTTTCTTTTTTTCTTCTTTAAGTTAGTCCCTCTGATCTCAGCTTAGGATTTGATGCTGAATATACATTCTCATGCACAGAGTTCCACAGTCCAAGCGTTGTTCCCAGTCCCACCTCACAGACCTCAAATGATATTCAGAGTTGCCTGAAAGGAATTCTGATATCATCAATTGCACAGGTGTTAAGTGATAGCATTGTCTGGAGCCAGTCCCCTACAGAGGCTTGCTCTGGAGACAGGCCACTGATTAACCACTTTTTCCTTTTTTTTTTTTTTTGTTTTTTTTTTGTTTTTTTTTTTTCTTCTTTGCTACAAGAACAAGCCAGAAAAGAATCCAGTTCATGTTTCAGAGTTTGGCTGTTTTGGTGAGAAAAATGACACCTTGGAGCCACAAATACAAGCAAGTTTTCATTAAAGAAGTGAAAGGTAAACCCAAATGCAAGGAAAAAATACATCTGCAAGAACTGTGATGCTGTTTTACTGCTGAGACATCATAATAATAAACATTTTAAAAGGTTAAACCCTAGTTTATAAATAATAAGATCAAGTTTCAAACACACATTGCCAAACAGCTGTTTGATGCTCTTCTCCCTTCACGCTAAGGTTACTCCATGTGTTCAAGAGCACGAAGCAAAGGCTCTCCTTACCTGAACACACTGAGGTTTTAGCTGCAGGCACTGGAAAGGCAGGTGAGGTTTCACAGCTAATTTACAGGGGTCTCAATGACCACGGTGCACCAGGCATAACAATCTGAGACCTGCTGCTGTAGATTAATACCACAATTTCAAAACAGCTCCTTGTGACAACATAAAAGAATCCAAACTTTGGATAAAGACAATGAAATGCAAACTACAGGCTCTCACCCACAGCAGTATTTCCCGGCCATGCAAAGACAGATACCTATCCTGGCTGGTTGAGTGCTGTCACATGGCAGGCACCTTATGCAGTATTTTCAGCCAAATTGTCCAAGACTAGTTTTGCAGTTTTGCCCCTGGAGCAAAGCTGACTTTGCTGGGTCACAGGGAGATGCCAAATATAGTGGTGGAATTTAAGACTTGTAGCTTTAGGACAGCTTCAATGCTCAATGAGAAAAAAAAAATCACAAGGACTTGGGGGAGGGGGGGTAATGTTAGTGCTAAGTCTAGTGCTGGGAGGCTGCTGCTTTGCCAGGTACATGGATTTAATGCTGATGCCCAGACTGATGTTTAAAGGGGTGAGTCTCTCCCAGCAGCTTGCACAATCCCAGTAACACAGATCATGCCCAGCTTTATGATGTATGTTAAATACATTTCCATAGCAAATGTGGTGGCTTCCTGCAAGCATCGCCTCTTTGGACAGATGTAGAGGGGAAGGGGCAAGACAATCAGCTAAATTTGGTGGCTCTGAAGTGGCCTGGGTACTCTGGTGGGGCACAGCAAATTCACAGAGGTTGCCTTAAGTTGAAGGGTTTTAAGCCCAACATTAAAATGGGTCATACAATTCAAGTCCATAATCTCAAGGCTTCCAGTGAGTAAGCAGAAGCTTCTTGTAAAAATACTGCTGAATTCAGCCTAAGCTGAACAGAACATATAAACTATGGGGCAACCCTGTAATACTTCCTTGGTATAAGGAGTCTAACACTGACAAAATAAAAGGAGACTATTTTCAGGTGAGACTTCAGAAAGTTTGGGACTTTAGTCTGTGTTTATTTGTCATAAATGTTTGATATTTGATAGTCTTATGTTACAGCTCAGATGTTGCTCACTTATAGCATGCCCCCAAACCACACAAGGCCTGAATTTTATTTTTATTTTCAATATAAGTACTTGTGAAGGAACTTTAAGTATTTACCCATGACCATATGTCTAACAATTTAACACAAAAGCTAGTAAGCCGGAGTTGAGCCTAATTTGAGAGGAACAGCATGCACAACTTCTCTGCTGAAATTGTATCTAGGACTACACAAGGACAACTGACAAACACCTTCCTCACTGGAGTCTGTGCACCCTTTAGATAAACTGCTGTTTCTCATAGATTAATCAAGTAATTGGAAGAAGCTCTTCCAGCTTGCCTGGGAAACCACACACTTTGTTAACTTGGGGATACCTTAACAAAGAATATGATTCACTTCGAACTTGTAAAACACAAACACTTTAGACTTAAACATTTTGGAGGAAGCCAAAATGAAAAAAACCCAAAACAAATTTATCAACTTCTGCAGCTTGGATTACTTTCCCATGCATACATGCATACATACATACATGTGCACACTAATATTCAACACAGTTTAAGCAATGTACTGATTTTTAGAAACTGTGACTCCTCAGGTTTTCTGCACTACTTAACACATTAAGCAGAAACCCGGCATATGAAAGCCATTCTTCTTTGTACGTGGCAGTTCATTGCGACAGTGAGAATCAGTCCCATGAGTAAACTATCAAGGGATCAATTCAAATGATTTCCAGCTCAGCCACAGCAGCCATTACCATAGGCCTGTTTTCAGAGTGCTCAGCTGACAGCTGATGTCTGTTCAGTCCCCTCTGAGGCAAACTAGCTTTGTAGCATTTCTTGTGGTACAAATATCCCCAAATGAAACAATGCTGAGTGATGACAATGACAAGGAAGAAGAGAATTGTTCATTACATTTTTTACAAATACTCATTTCTCTGAAAAATTACTTGAGGACATGCAGACCATTACAATAAATAAATAAATAAAATGACAGAAAAATAAAAGTACCAGGCATGTTGGTATACCTTTATTAGGAGTAGAGAAAGTTCATACTGAATTACCTGCGATACAGCACATGAGCAGGAACTTGAAACTTCACACTACTGCTAGGGTCTGTCGTTTTCAACACCATTATCTCCAGTGTTGTTCAAAACAGAAATACAGTGTTGCTGTTAATTTGCTAAAGGCCCCAGCTCACACTGATAAGCACCAGTTAATCTTCCAATATACTTCTCGAACTATTAAGTACAGACTAAGTTTTGTAGCAGAGTTTATCTTGCTGTCCCACTTGCTGCCTGTTTGTGATCGCCAATCCTTGCCGTGTGAACAGCAGCTGCCACTTTGGAAAACTTAATTTCTATCCAATTATATAGAATGTTTTGATTTGCAAAGCAGGGAAACCAACAGCATGTACCTGCTCAGCTCTTGCTCATCCAGCAGTAGCTCTGCATTAGTTCTGAATTTCTCTGTCAAAAAACACTTTTTATCCTAGGGTATACTTGTATGTGGAAAGGAAAAGAAGGTGTAAAGAATGAGGGCAAGAGAAGGGGAAGACCAGAATAGCCTTCCTCTTCCACTCCTGGAGGACAGTGAGACCAGGCATAGAGGATACTACAGAACCGTTTTCCTGTACTTCTGCAAATTTTGGAAAGAGGCAGTTACAGGAGAGAGAGAAGGGAAGATGTCTGTGGCTTCGAATTTAACAAGGAAATTCTGGAGGGATTGCATCAAGAGTAACACAACAGATGTCATCTGTGCAATCCCATTCCAGTTACTGCAGAGGCTAGAGGCTATCTGCTTGGAAGGAGGACGTATTAAATCAGTAACAGTGGGTGAGACCAGCTAGGACAGCAACACAGTGAATGGGGTGGTTTTCTCTTGAGGGGTTGCATGTGGGGTATGTGCTTGTGGGTGGTTATAAATTGTTTTGCGGGTATTTCATATCATAGAGCATGTGCTGAGCTTTTGACTCTCGATATAACAAGGCCAACCCTCTCAAACAAGTTAGACACCTGTGGCACAGAAGTGGTAAGTCAGCTCAGAGGAATGGGGTAGAGAAAGGAAAGATGTGGCGAAGGCAAAAGCCAGCAACTCTCTAACAGTCATTTCCCTCCAACTGGGTTACAGCAAGGAACCTACAAAGCCAAGATTTGGAAAAGAGAGGAACTCAAAAGCAGGGAAACACAGACAGGGCTGAAGATGTTAACAAAATATGTTCCAAAAGGCAATGAAATGTGAAATGCCACTCTTTCACTTTCCTGGCAAACAGTCTATGCTAGGGAACACCTGCGTGGAATGGGCAGAGGTAACTTTCTGCAGTAGTGTGCAGGCAGGCTGCTTTGTCTGGCTGCCAGGCACCTCTTCCCCCAGCACTAGCCTGGCTTCCTCAGAAGTCAGTGCCACAGCCAGATGGATTTCTATGGGATCAAAGCAACCGAGTTTCCCCTGAAACATCCTAAATACTGTGTCTAGTACATGCCACACCCTTCAAGTTTGTCCTGAAAACTACAACAAACGATGTATGAGACTTGCATGAACCTGCAATGATGGGGAATCACTCACTATGTGTCCTAAAGGAATGGTCCCGCTATGGATACCCCATACTTACCTTCCAGTGTCTCACAGTGTTTCAAAAATGCAATTTGATGGCAAACTCAATTGCTTCCTTCAGTTCAGATCTGTCTTGTCACAGACACAGTAGCATCATCCCATTTGTTCCTTGGTGAAATCATGAAATGCAGATATTTCTGCGTTAAGATTTTCTGAAAAACTGACATTTTACCAGTCATAAATTATAAAGACAATTATGCCTTTAAACTACACCCAGCAAAACTGGATGTACTCTGTAATTACTTCTTGTAATCCCAAACACGCAGATCAAGATTATCTATTGAAATGCCAGGCGTAAGTTATTCATTAACTAAAACCATTCTGTAATTTTATTGATATATTTTGTGGAGTTCACATATTTTTGTACAGCAAACATAACACTGTAGGCCACAAGAAGCTGCAGCACTATTGTTTAATAGCAGCAAGGTATATTTTATAATCAGGGTATGTGGACAATAAATAGTCTGTTTCTTTGGATGTGAATGTTTAAAATGAAGTTCTGCTGCAGCTTCATAACGTGATTGCTATTTTACAGAGCTTATACACAAAAATATATATGCAATCTTTTTGTCTATATTTTATACAAATACAACAGTAGTTTGTGAATACATTTTAAAGTACATATACATGAAAAGCAACTCAATTTCCCATATCACAGGATAGCAAATTTTAAATGCAAGAAACATATACAAATTCAGTCTGGAATGCAGGGTTTTCTGTGTTCTTTTTTTTTTTCCTCTATTTTTTTTTTTTGACTCAAAACTTTTATCATTAAAAACATTTTAGCATACAAGTCCAAAAAATTTTTCTACTAGCTAAAAATCAGCAATCCGAGTCAGGTTTGGGTGTGACATCATTCACCAATATACTCTTCCTAGTTTTTGTCTAAGGCTTTTAGTAACATATAGTATGTTCTTCACTCCACACCATATAAAAAGCCCACATTTAACATTAACTAGCAGTCACCTATTTTTGTGAACAAGAGCTGGGCTTGTCAGCGTTTAAATTTGCATGTCCAAAATTTTACTTTTGCAAGTGCATATGAATACATTGTGGTGTTGCACAAAGTTCATTAATGACAAATTCAGTCACAGTATAAAAATATATCATACAACTATAGGTCTAGTATAGTCCTTTTTTTTCTATGGGTAAAAATACATCTGAATGAGACAGGGAGGTTTGTAGCACCATGAGAGGAGTTGTATCCCAAGTTACATTAGCAGCATGATCCAATATAACAATATTGCAGGAGTGTTTCTGAGGAGATAAACATTCACTCTGGTTCAACTGTACCACTGAAGCTTATACTGAAAAGTGTTTACATATGATTAGCAATAGTTCTGTGTCACTTCCAGGGCTAGATAACTGTTATCAAAAGACACTGCCTTCCAACAAAAGTAAGACACCCTTATTGCATAAAAGCTTTGGGACTACCCAAACACATTTTGAACTACTGTGGCGTTACTTGTAAGTTGAGCATGATGCTAAGTAAGCTGTGGTTTAAACTGTACACTGGGGGGAAGCAGGACGGGCAGCTAAGCCTATAATGGTTTACTACATACCAGATAAGTATATATATTTCAGAGGCTTATCTATAGACTGAGAAGAATACAGGAGATGCTGCTAAACCAGTGTATGAGACAGACATAACAAAGGATGCAGGATCCCCTCAACATTTATGGATGCAGGATCAGGCCCAAAGTTAACTTCAGACAGCAGCATAGCGATGATAGGATGTGATAAAAAAAAAATCTGTATCAAATACTGCATGTTAAATATTTTTGACAAAGTTTACCATCAAGAACTCCAGAAGACACAGTTTGCAAATGGTGAGGACAAACTCCTAATTGTTTCTGACTGGTATTCAAGATGGCAGTAGAAGACAGTGTAGTTTGAAACATGTAAACCTAGTAAAAACCATTGTAAAACCCTTAAGAAAGACACACTGGTTCTGTGCAATATAGCAAATTGATAAGAAAACACTGTAAAAATGTACCTGTTTAAAATTACAATGTCTACCATTTTGTACACAAAGCATTATACCAAAGGCCTACATATATGTAATCTAATGGCACTTGAAACAAATTATAATAAAAGGTTTTATAATAAAAAGCATAACCTGTAAGAAATTTTCTTAAAAGGTTTAGGTTTTCTTTTTTGAAAGTGCTATATCTTGTAATATGTGTAACATAGAGGTTGACCAAGCTTTATTTTAAAAAATATTGGCCTATAATACAAGTTTAGCTCACTAGGCAAATGATCCTGAAAATATGTACTCTTAACATTCATTATTAGCTTAATAAAGCAATCAGCTCTGGCTCATGTTTCAGTCAGTATATGGTTTTTAAAAACCGCTACTGCCAAATTAACAATAAATCACTCTATTCCACAATTTACTACTAAATAAAGCACAAGCAACAAGTACACAAAAATATATATATTTAAAAAAAAAACAACAACAAAACAACCTTACTAGAAGTTTAGAAGTTGCACAAAGAGTGGTGCATGATCAGCCAGCCCTCCCCCCTCCCACCAAGAATCCAAGGGAAATCAAGAAAACGGGGTTTAAAAACTGATGGTTTAGTAGTGGCCAATATTGGCTCTGCCTAAGTGATGCTCAAGAGCACTCTGGTGGTATTGGTATTGCTTAAAGGGTCAGTCTGCTTCCACGTTACCCTACATCCCAGTTCAGCTGCAAACACTCTGGGTGCAGCCACCCACTGAAACCCTGACTGAATGAGGTTCAATATCTTGTCTGAGGTCTCTATTTCTCAAGTGAAATGTACATCTACTCCAAGTGAAATGTCAGTCCCTTTTCAGGAAGCTAAGGCACGAACAAAGTAGTAAGGGTTCTGGCTACGCACTAAGAAATGGGTGTTGGCAAAGTGTCTGTGGGTTTTGTTTTTTATGAAGTCCTTTGGCAGCTGGGGCCGATAACAAAGTGGCTCCAGACTGGATATTTGTGTGCCAGAGGCTGCCCAGGGAGGGCAGCGCTGCCCGGCCACACTGCTGGGCCAGCTGCAGGATGCCAAGCACTCACAGCTTTCCTCTGCTGCAGGGAGAGTCGCAGATGCTCAGCTCCATGGGGGACATAACCCACCAGAGGAATCAAGTCCATTTATCTTCACCTCAGATTAAAAGGATTGAGAATAAACCCAAGTTTTTCTTAGGTGCGTTACGGTCGTTCATATAAACTAGAGTTACATTCGGTTGCATTCAGCTTGTGCTCTGTTCATCTGTGTTTTTCTTTCCTTTAGAAAGGTGAATGGAAAAAAAGCAATATTGAACAAATCATTCAACTAAAGATGTAAGTAAGCGAGCAATCTGTTTCACAGAAACCAGAGGAAGCAGTCGTGAAGCAGAGCTAAATGCCCACTTTGAGATAACATGCTCCTAAACCCAAAATCTAGGAGTAGTTTGCAGAATTTCAAAAGGTATTTTCCTTATTAATACATCCTTATTTTAATGCCTTTGGAACACAAACACATTTATAAAAATGTTATTTTTTCAGTAATAAAATTTAAATACACATATGTATAAAATAGTAAAACTACACCTGCATATTGCTCCTAGCATTAAAAAAAAACAGTAGGAGCTACTGATAAAACATCCGGAGCATGAGCTCCTTAAATGGGAGCAACTTTTGTTTCTGTGAAGTATATTTAGTTTAACCACTTAAAACCTTATATGAATCCTCATTATTGTTTAAGAGATACTAATGTACTCCATATCCATTTTTTAATTCCTTGTACAAAAATGACAAGGAAAATAATGTGATTGTTGAATTACAGCAAATCTAGTTTGCTTTTATGCATCACAGGGTTGGTTGTTTTTTTAGGGTTTTTTTTTTCCTCTTTTGGTTATTAGGGGTTGGGGAATAGAATATATTGCATTAGGTAAAAGTGGTGTAAGCAATATGCTTTTACTTCACTCCTAAGAGTCCTGTCTTTAAATCTTGGCAATGGGCAAAAAGTCCCTAACCAAGTACCCAGGTGTAGAAAGTGTGATTAACATCTAACTTGCTGCTTAGGAGGACATAACACACCATGTAACACAATTGAAAAGATCACTCCAATAAAAACAAAACAAAACAAAACAAAAAACAAACTGGTAGTTGCAAATTTACATTCACTTTCTGACTGCACACTAGTTTTGAACTGAAAATAGGTACACGCTTTCTGGCTGGACTTGATCCACCCTTTGGCGGTGGCAGCGGGGAGAAGACTGATGCCTACAAATGTGAAAACACTACTGGAAGGTTCCTATGCAGTACTCTTTCTATGCTACTAAAGAGAAAAAAACAGCAAGTTAAGAATTAAAACAAAAACTGCGACAAAATATTCTGCATTACTACATTACAACACTTCTATATTTCAAGATCAGACATTAATTTTGCCTGTTTCCCTATACCAGAGTCACGAAAGCAGAACAACACAGTTTCAAATTCAACTTGAAACATGTCATTTAGGCAAGCAGAGATTCCCTGTCGAAATTCTGTTCAGCCCTAATTTTAGAGAATTATACAATTTTTTTTTTCTTCTGTTATCCATAACAGGCCACCAAAATTTAAGCCAGAAAATGGCAAAATTCTTAACAACTTTTATAATGACTTCAATACAAGTCAAAATGCTATATATATGTACATGTGTATATATGGACTTCTATATATACACACACAAGTTTTCAGAAAAATCTGAATTCTATATTTATTTTAAAAATTTAGATTTGTCATTGTAGAACAGGTCAAATGTGTCACCATTTGGGAAGAGGACTCGTTTGGAAACAGACTGGAGAATTTTTTTCCCAGATCTCAGGAATCCTTGTGATACATATTTTAAATGGATTATTTGCAAATAGTAAAATATATTAAAAGATAAAAGTGGCAGTTCTGCCACTGACATCAATAAAACAGAATAGCTGGTATGGTTGAAGTTTTAAAAACGGGATGAGTGTTGTGAGTTTGCTTGGGACGACTTTCTACTGAACATTTTAAATGTGTAAATTGGCAGTGAAAATGAAAACAATACAATGAGACTGTTTAAAAAAACCCCAACAAACCAAAGTAAACACAGCTGAGAATAAACACTTTCAAAACACTTAAAAAAAGTTAATTTAAATTTCTTACTGGCTTCATGAGATTGGTACTGTACAAAAGCAGAGAATTTATAATGTCTTATAGTAGGCACTAAGTTAAAAATGGTCACCTAAGGCATTTCTACAAATAGACAGTTAACAAGCCAGCTTTGTACATCCTATTGGAAAGCTTGATGAAATCGTGGTAGGGTGGTGGTTGTGCTTAGACTGCTTGTGAAAGCTGCTGACAATGAGTGCAGAGACCCAAGACCTATACTATTGCTAGGATCTTGTGGATCCTGGGTTTGTGGTGGAAGTTGAGTCATAGAAGAATGTGCCTCCTCTTGCGTATAACTCATCCCGAGGTTCCCCACTGAAACAGAAGGATTATAAGGAGGGCCATTTACAGGTATGAAGTTGAACAGCTGAGAAAAGTCCAATGATGGGGCGTTTAGAGGTTCGCTAATAGGAACGGAGCCCTTGGAAAGGGAAACTTCCCCAGACCCATCATCTAGTGGACCTACTTGTGGATCCAGCCCTAGTTTTGATGAAGATGCTTGAGAATCCTGGGATGAAGAAGGCATACCACTTTGCAACTCCATTAAGTAACTTTCAATTTCTCCTTTCAATGGCTGTTCTTTTTCAGGCATAGAAATTGCGTATGAGGTAGTACCGAGCGGATATTTCAACGATAGCTGGTGAGAAGGGTGGACAGACTCCATATCTATTGGACAAGGCATTCCCAATGGTAACGATGTGGCAACCATTTGGTGTGCAGATGCAGAACTCTGCATGGACTGAATCTGAGTGTTGTAGAGATTTAATTGCAAAGTGTTTGTAAATGGCTTTGATGTCAGTTCACTGGAAGGTAAAGACATCACTGGAAGCAGCTCATCCTTAATAGGCACAGAAACATTGCAGGTAAAGGGATCTAGAAGGTCCATTGGCTCTGTTTTGACCTTCAAAAGTTCTTGGTTGTGACTTTTCTTCATGTGGCGCGTGAGGTGATCCTTCCGCCCAAATCTCTGTGCACAGTACTGACAGAGGAAGTCCTTTCTTCCAGTGTGCACTACCATGTGTCTGCGGACATCCTTTCGGGTGTAGAACCGACGATCACAGTGTTCACACTGGTGCTTTTTCTCCTTCACTCCACCCGATGACTTGCCTGCATGAGTTTTTAGGTGCTCCAGCAGCACTCCTGTGCTTTCAAAAGTCTGCAAACATACCTTACAGGTGAGGTCACCACTTGTTGCAGCATGCAAAGCCAGGTGACGTTTGAACCCAAGCTTGGTATTGTAGTTCTTTCCACATTCTTCACACTTAAAGGCCTCTTTGTTGGGATTGTGTGTATGTAGGTGATTCTTTAGGTGATCTTTTCGGTGAAACATTTTCTCACAATAATTACACTTGTGGGTTTTCTCAGGAGAATGAGTAGCCATATGCCTTTAAACACAGATATATTCTGTAAGTAATTATTTTGATCAAAAAACACACGTGCTCATTTTTTAATGGCAGCTAAATACTACACTAAGGGCTGCTTTGCAACAGAACCTTTTAACTGAAAGCTTGACACTACAAAGACAGTTTGACAAATTTAAATATAGCAAAACACGAGCCATTTCTCTTAAATTGACACTTTAGTTTTGGTGGGTTTTAGCTACTGTAACAGGGGTATATGGGCAAGTATGAAAGTACTCATGTAAAAGTCCATAGCCAAAGAACTTTCAGTCCATACTCTTTTTCTTGTGACAATTCCTTATACAAATGAAAATTCTACGCTCATTAAAAACAAAACAAAACAAAACAAAAACAAACAAACAGAAAACAAAAGCAGAAAACAAATTAAGAAACAAAATCAAAGACATTAGCTTGCAAACTTAGGTAATTTAGAATTCTAGAAACAATCCAATGGCTACTTTAATTAACACATCCTCTCTGCAATCAGCTGAAGGTGTACAGAAATATATACTTTTACACGGCTTAACACGGCCAACATAAAATAGATAATATAATCTGAAAGATAAATAGAGTTTAATACCTTAGTAATTTGTACTTAGAAACAAAGGCCTTGGTGCAGTCTTGTTGTGTGCACTTGTAGGGCCTCTCTCCTGTGTGAGAGTATGAGTGAACCTTTAATTTCTCAACACTGTTAAAGGCCTTGTCACACAGTTGGCAAGGAAAGTTTTTTCTTGGTTTGGTTTCACCACGCTTACGTTTCCCTGAAGGGACTTTCTGGGTATCTCTTACTTCTGACAAATCACCAGGAATGACAGTGGCCATCGCAGCCTAAACCAGGCCTTCTTGTTGGACACTTGGGAATTGCCCAACTCCACTAAATGATTTAGCTTTAGATGGCTTCTCAAGTTTCATGTGGTCGTAAAAGAAAGCAAAAGGGGACTGGAAAAAAAAAATAAGAAACAACTAGTTTGTAACTAAACTTAGATTTTGAAGTTTACTTGCTATGTGATGCTTCTGAATAAAACTTAAAAATAAAGTTAGGTTCAGCTGGTCTAATGTAATACCTACAGGTTTCTTTATACTATTTGCTGCAACTCTTAAAATGCATTGCTCAGGATGAACAGATCCACATATGCCCTGAAATCACACCTCAAAACCTTCCCCTCAAGCACTGATGGAGAACAGCAAAGTTTCTGTCAGATTAAGGGAGGCATGAGGCAAAGAGCCTACCTACCCAGACACCTTTTGGCAGTTTCCGATTTCAAAGCAATTACAGCCGCGCCTGTGGTGTTTGCACAGACATCCTCACACACACACATACATACACACACACACACACACACACACACACACAGCTATCGGAGTCTGTGAGCCTCAAAACATTTGAAAACCTGCACAAAATGCAGCAGTACCCATGCTGGCACTAGGGAGGGCAAAGCTCATGTTCCCTTTCAGATGTACCTCCTTCCCCGTGATTACTGCACATCTACACATCTACTCTAGCAAAATGCATGCACTGACAATGATGCCTAACACCAGGTGAAATTCTCCTGTAAACTCACCCTCTGCTAACAGACTTGATCTATGAGCGACAGAAGTCTCACAGATTAGGGTTGGATTAGACAGATCAGAGTTTTATCAGCCCAGTTCTGGAGACCCCCAGCCTCCTCATGCTACCCTGTAAGACATGAAGGCTGTAAGCATTCAGACTCAGGCTAGCTCAGGATGGAGGCTCCAAGTCTTGCCCTGCAGCATAGCAAAATGTCAACTAAACCGGAGGCTTTCATTGTCAGGAGGTGCATGATGTGACTTGTGTCTGACTTGTGGGTGAGAAGCTTTCAATTTGTCATCTGGTATCATATAGTGGCAACTGAGCACCTGCCATCACAGGGCACTCAACAGCTCATCTTTGTCAGGGGTTGCTGACAGCTTCGCTTCATCCTCGGAGCACAACTGCTACTATAGATACCAAAACCCTGTGCTACCCACAGTGGGAAGGGTGGAGCGCGAGGTCTGCAGCAGCGGGGACAAGGAGGACAGCAGGACAGCACTCAGTGCAAGCATTTGGGAGGGCTGGAAAGCCCCAAAATTTAGCTTTTCTCCCTTGAAAGTGCCACCATCCACCCCCAGCCCCGGAGTCGTGGCTGGCAGCTGCTATCCCCTCCGGTCTCTGCCGTGCAGCTGCGCAAGAGGCGGCCGGGCCGGGTGGCACCGGGGCCGGGCAGCGGCCGGGCCAGGGCTCGGCGGCCGGGCAGCGCCACAGCCCCGGCAGCAGGGCCGGGGAAGCCACAGCTGCTGGAACAGGTGGAGCTGGGCAGCTGGAGCCGGGCAGGCACCACCAGGCTGCAGCTGCTCCAGCCCAAAGCCACCTCCCAGGAAAACAAACCGGGCTCTTCCCTGATGGCAGTGAGGGAGTAGCTGGGAGGGAGCTCCAGCTTTAGCTGTCCTCTCACCCCTGCTGAGGGAGGGAGCCAACTGCTCCAGAGAAGAGTGGAGAGCAGTGCCCAGGTGTGCTGGGGGGAAAACTACACACTCCTTGCAAGTGCCCCAGCACGGTCCTGGAAGAAAGCGAGAAGGAAGGTAAGCCTGTGTTTTCTTCAGTGCCTGGCAGGACAGTAGAAGCAAGGAGAGGAAGAAGGGGAAGTGCCTCTTTCTTATTTGCATTTTAAGAAATCCTCAGACTGAGACTTTCATTTAAAATTGTGTATACAGAGTATGTCTTTGTCTAAGCCTTTTCCTCCCTCCTCCCCATTTTCCCTTGTCTTTAGAGGAGGGGAGAAGTACTGGGACACCAAAATGGAAATCTGCTTCCTTTCATCCCTGAAGTCCTTGAATGACAGGTTAAACTATGCTATGTCCTTTAAACAAGCAGTTTTGCAAGACCACCTTATTCCCTTAAATTTTATAAGAAAACACTAACTTCTTTTAAAGATACCTAATGAGAGAAAAGGCATGTCTTTAAGGTCTGTCTTGATTTCAGGTTTGTCTCAAACTCATTCTCACTCGTGGGATGAAGCCTGGAGACATCAGTTCCATGAGTGGGAAAATGCACAGGTCTTCAAAGTATCAGCTTAATTTTATTTTCTGTCTCATAATCAACAATCTAGTTTGTTAATTCTATTTCATAAGAAACAGTTGTTTGGAGACCTAGGAGCAATAATTTTTTTTCAATAAAAAGTAAATGAAGACCAGTTCCAAAGGCTTCAATGAAGCCACCAATGTTACCAAAAAGAGAGACTGATTCACATCAAAGTTGTGATATATCTGTGGATTGAAAGGTATTTTTTTTAATATAGGCTTTAATCAGAATCCAGTAATAAAATAAATTTTGATCTTCTGTTAATGGACACACTGGTCTTCAATGCATATTGGCCTGAATGTAGAATGAAATTTTGTTTTAGTCTAATCTTTCCTGACAAATGAAGTTCAGGGGGGAGAAAAAAAAACAACCTGACCTACACTTGCACAGGGTACTTTTATACCATGCAGCCACCTGCATGAGACCCACAAGAGCTGAGAGCACAGCAGTCACAGCCCTCACAGCATGGCCAGGGCACACTTACAGCCCCAACAGGGTACAAGGCATGCAGCCCCTCTGGCCCCCCTGCCAAAGCCATACCTAGCCCGAGACAGGGCAGGCAGGGTTAGCAGAAAAGGCAAGGGAACAGCCTCCACAGCCTGCTGCATGAGAGTGGCACTACTCCGGCCATGCTGGGTCCAGAGCTCAGCAGCATGTGGACTCTGTGCCCAGACAGTGACAAGAGAAGCAGGGACAGCAGGAAAGATATTGGGAAGGAGGATGAGCCACCACAGGGAGGGAGAGCGGACAGAACCAGGATGGGGGTGTAGGGCTAGGGAGGCTCAGGGAGTGCTGCACAGGCATTGGGAATATCTAAGGACATGAACATAGGGGTTAGCTGGTAACACTGGTGTGGGTGGGAAGGAACTGAACATGCATCAAGCTGGGGTGATGCAGCATATGAGGCCATGCAGAAGGGTGCTCTGCAGAATCTGATGTGACGTCAGAAGCAGCCTTTGCTGTAAAACAGCGAATTAAGCTTAACAAATTAACATCTGACAATTTCTCACTCCGCAATGCAAAGATCATATCTCAGGCTGGAGACCATCCTAAATTCAGGCCAATATAACATTACTGTTATCTTCCCCAAAACTTCAGGTAACCTAGCTGCTGTACCAGTCAGAACATTCACAGGGACAAAGAATTTGGGTTTTGTTTCCTCTACAATCAAAACTAATTAAGCTGACTTTGAACTGTGTTTAAGTGTCCTTAAAAATGCATCATTAGAACAAATATAGTGTGGATCCAATCTTTGACAATGACAGCCTTTTATTTAAAAACATGTATGCACTATTATCTCAGTATCACTTTTCAATAGGTGAAGCAATTAAGAACGTCAGTATTGATCTCTCAATAGCAAATAACCATTTTTTTTCCTTTTTTTGGGTGTGGATATATAGACTGAGCAATGGAGATAAAACTTTAAAAAACCACTGATCCTCAAATATTAAATTTTCCAAAGACCAGCTGAAAGAATTTTATGAGTAATATTGCCTTTTTATGTCTTAACATATTATCACTTAAAATCCACATTCTTACTGGTGCTTTCACAACTGTAGGATGAATGATTATATGCAGTATCAAATATAACAAACACATTACACAAAAGCTTATATATAATACTATTTTTAAAGAAGCATATACTTAAAGCAGGATTAAAGCAGCCTCTGTTCAATGCACACCTGATGTTTGCCCACTAAAGTCCTCAGATTTTGGTCTTAACCAGTTCCGCTGACTCTTCTTGGAGGAAACCAGAATCCAGTACTTCCCATTTTTACTGGTCTGAAAAACAAAAGGAACAATGGACTAGACTCCAGCGAAACCAGTGCATTCATAAAGGCTCTGATGCAGCAAGACCAGGGATTGGAAAGAATTGGAAAGGAAAAGTTAAAAGGGACAGATCCAACCCATGCACAGAACATTATATACTGTTAATTATAAACTGTAGGAATCATTCTTGCATTATCAGTAGTGATTATGCACTTCAATTTGCAGTATACTTACATAATTTCAACTAATGCTATGCTGGACAGTGACACATAAAGAGATAAAATTAGACAAAAGCAAAGGAGTTTTCATAAAGTTAAAAAAAAATTAAAATCCACAGACCACAAATAATTTAGATGTAACAGCAAAGTATGTGAAATGCTGGGCCCAGACTTGAGTTTCTTACTCAGAAAGGACTGAATAAGAGAAGATTCTGGATTAGGCCCAACTTTACTAGAACCTAATGCCTTCATTCTGCTTAATTATACAGGAAATAGCAGCTTAAAAGGTGACCTGCAAAGGAAAATAAAATTAATTTAAAAAAAATAATAAAACCTCTTAATGATGAACGTGCTACAGGTAAATCCCAGAAGAGGGCAAGTCTAGGTATGCCTGAGCAAACTGAGAGGGCCTTTTTGGAATTTCCCTTATATCTCCCTTTTCCCTGCCATCATCCTTTTGTAAATTTGCAGCAGGTCTTCCTTTTCTTGCTAGAAGGCCTCCTGGATGACACAGGTATACACAGAAAACATGTTCAGTGCCTCATTGTAATGGGGAGGTTTATCCTGTCCAATTCTTCCAGATGTGTAAGGGCAAAGCCCTATACAGAGCTCATACCCCACAGCAGGCTGAAGCTGTTTGGCAGGAGCCCTGAAGTAATGTAACATTTCCCCCCACACAAAACATTTTCCTTTCTGGCTTCCCATTCATTCCAGAAATCATTCTTCCTTTTGATACCAAGTTCAGCTCTGCACAACCCCAGCATTCTCAGTCAGTGAGCACAAATGTGAGCAAACAGGTGTCCCTAAACACCTATTAATGTCAGAAGTGCTTCAGAGCAACCGATTGAAGCTCTCTGAGGGCTGAGGAACATTTATGTGGGGCTTTGTACATAGAGGCAGGAGGCAGAAACAGCTCCACTACTCAAAGAAAAAGTTCTGTTTCCAACTAATAAGCACAACCCTCACCTCCACTTTTTGGGGTCCCCAAATCACCTTGTTTAAGGGAGAAAATGCTGGTGACTCCCTACCTCCTCTCCCAGCAAGACCCTTATAAATCAGTTCCCCTGCAATGCCCATCTCAACATCTTCCACTATCACAAAGGAAGAGTTTCACTCCCCAGATGTTTCTATTAATGTACTACTATTGTTAAGTAGACAGTATTTAAGACAGACACATAGATGTAATGGACTAAGTCCTCATGGACTTAGTTCCTTCACTATTCACATTTACAGACTATTTCCTGTTTGCTCACCACACATCTAAAGTCACTCTAGCAAAAAGTAGATGCCCTCAGAGACAGGGAAGGACTATGGAATCAGGGGAAAATGAAGCAACTGGAACAAGTAAATAAACAAGATAAACACGAGAAGTAGCTAAAATGCTGAGAAGAATGAAGGAGGACAGTCAGGTACTCTAATTCATTCATTACCCTATGAATACAGAAAAATCACAATGCAGTAGATCCAGGTGAGGGCAATGCTACACCTACAATTGGTAGATCTCAATTTCTACAGGGCCGTTATTATGTAAAGAGCTCAAGAATGTACACACAAAAGGGGCTATGTTTGTATGAATAATGAAAACATTTACTCCATTTGACAGGATTAAGTGAAAAGATAAAATAATTCCTGTGCTTTTTCAACAATAGGCATGTTATTGGATAAGAGTCTTTTCCTTATGCACAGAAGACAAAAGTTGTCCGTAATAACGCTGATTTCTAGACCACCTTTCTCAGAAGCTTTTGGTGTTAGAAAATGTCTGAGGCATAATACTGGACAAAGATGTACCGTTCTCCTTGTAACTGCTTATAGTCATAGTGTTATTAAGCTTTTCATCTAGATGAGGTAGGAAGAATTTTTAATGAATAACAAAGTTCAAAGTATTCTCCACATGACGCAGAGAAGCATCACACTGCAAAATGCATTGTCACATGCATGTGTCCAAAGCCCACTTGGGTACTAGTAACAAAACAT
Source organism: Pseudopodoces humilis (assembly GCF_049639895.1). NCBI lineage: Eukaryota > Metazoa > Chordata > Aves > Passeriformes > Paridae > Pseudopodoces > Pseudopodoces humilis. Next base: position 37,961,634 of record NC_142200.1, on the reverse strand, counting down.
GACTTCTCTAATTTGTCAGAATTCTTAGAATTCTTACAATTTATCAGATTTTTCAGAATTTGTGAAGCACTAATTCTGCTAAATCTCCAAACACCCTGATAATTCCAGGTTAAATAATATTTGAATTTCAACCAAAAAAAAGTGCTCCAAAACCCTTATGTAGAAGATAAATAATATAAAATATAAATATAAAATAATGTATTCTTTTTTAACATTAAAGAGTATCACTGGGTTTTTTTTCCAAATTCACAGCTTCTATTTAAAAATCTCATAAAATACACTTGAAAATCTTTTAAAACATTTGGTATCTCAGCTAAAAGGATAATGAAGACAATACAGAAATATAACCAATAATCCTCCTCCTAACTTGTATTTCATACATAAGAGGGTTCAAGCACACTAAAATGAAATGGCAGTTTCATGGTTATTTTCTTCCAAAATAAAAGAGCAATAATGAGAACACAGTATTTGTCATTCTATCTTTTATATAAAACAGAAAATATAGCTTCAATTCCTGATATCAATCAGTTTTAAACCAAAGGAAGGGTCCTAGAAATATTAGAATCGTAATAGCGGTAGAACTCAGTAAGGAGTTAATAGCATTAGAATCATCATGGGTTTCAAATATTTCTTTAAGGAAACAAAATGGAAAGCGGTTACTTACCCTACGGAAACTGTGATTCTTTAAGAAGTGCTGTCCGCACAGATCCCAGGTGAGCACGTACTCACACGGACAGGACCAAGTCCTCTGAAGTCAGCTATGTCCATCCAGGCTGTGCCTGTGAACCCTCCCAGCTCTGCACAAGGCAAAGGACTCCCCAGCAGTGCCAGGCTCACCAGTGCCCCACCTAGCACGGCCAGCAGCAGTGGCAGCTCCCAGCTCTGCTCTTCACTCACACTGTGGCACAAATCCACTCGCACGCACCTCTGCCACCAACGCGCTGCTTTGGCAAGTGGCAACCTCCCTCTCCTCCCCTGCTGCTCCCAAACAAGTGCTCCCACCCTCCAGGGTTTGGGTGCTGATGTGACTTGAGCTGGCAAGGTTTGCTGTGGTTGATGAAAAGGAGGAGGGGCACGGGAGAGAAATACATGGGCAAGAGTTGATGGCCTAGCTGGAATTGTGGTGTGAGGTTTGGAAAGCTGAAACACCAACTGGCATCCTTGCTGACGAAGAAAGAGGATGAACAAGCACAACCCAAGGAAGCAAGGAGTTGCTGCTGCTCAGGGGAACAAACTAATCTCAGGACACCCCAGTACAACCTCCCTCAGGTTTGCCAGCAGAAAAGGCCCATTCAGAGTAAAGGACAACAGGTGACTTTTGGTGCCTCCACTGCCCATGTACCCTGAAGAGCCACCATTACTTGTAATTATTTTTCCTTTTTTCTGTACCAGGTGACTAATAGTCTAAAAAGCACTGAAAAACAGTCACCTGACTAAAAAGTACTGACAAATGAAATCTGCTCAGTAGGAACAATCAGGGATAGCTGGGGGAGCTGAGTTGGTGAAATCATCAGCAAGAGACAGCTGATGTAGCCACTCAGTGTGGCTCGGAGGAGCCACAATGACTGTCAGACAGCATCTCCATTCGTAGAGAGGCAGTCACTGGACCAGGTTGCCCAGGGAAGCTGTGGATGCCCTGTCCCTGGAAGTGTTCAAGGGGACAGGTTGCATAGAGCTTTGAGCAACTTGGTCTAGTAGAAGGTATCCTTGCCCATGGCATGAGGGCTAGTACTAGATGATCTTTAAAATCCCTTCCAACCCAAACCATTCTATGACTTCAACTACAAACATCATCCCCCTTCAGCTGGGGCTCTTAAAATGGCACAAATGTTGCCAGAGCTCCTGAAGATGAAGGAATCTAACCCCACATTAAGGCAACCAAAGAAGGAGCACCATGTAGCCTTCTCTGGCTTTCCTTGTGCTGTGGGTTTACACACAAGCTTCTCGCTAGGCAGTTCCATTTTGTGGGGGAGCAGATTTAATCCTCCTGCTGATATAGTTGTTGGTTGGAAGGGGCTGAGGACAGAAGTGGCAAAGTGCCTGCACTGCTCCAGGACAGCATGCTGGGACCTGCAGCCCTGCAAGGCTCAGACACCCCTCCTGGATCAACAAGGACCAACGTGCCTACTGCGCACTTGTAAGGGCCTCAGAGAGAGAGTAGGAGGTCTGACTGGCTCTGTAGAAAAACACTACATTTTTTTGCAGCAAACAGAAGCTTCAACTCAGAGTAGCTGCAGGCAGCAGAAGATCCAGCTTCCCACCTGTGGCTTTCAGAGAATTAACTTTCCATAAGGCAGGATCTCAGATGGAGGAGCTGATCCCACCAATGAAAACAGTCAAGCAGGTAAGAAAAATCCATGCTAAGATGTTGAATTGATGACTTTAGGGGTGCCTTTCTCCAAATTGAATTAAAATCAAGTCCTCTGACTGATTCAGGGGTCTACATCCCTGCCTGTGCTTGGCAGGCCATTTGATCTGCATTTATTTGAACAGCATGTCACTTTTTAAGAGACAGCTGAGGGAGCCTGCTCACCTTTGCCCATATTTAGAAAGAGAATCCTGGCTTTTGTAGGAAGATGCTGATCCTCCCCCATTTGTTATTGGCTGAATAGGGGTGGAGGAGGAAAGGGGCAACAAAGTCTCTCCGTGGTTTTTTACATCTGGAAACTCAAGCTGAGGCATTGATGCTGGAGGACAAAAAGGAGGATGGGTATTGCTAGGGTGAGACAACCAGAAAGTGAGTTTCTGCTTGAAAGTCTGACTAGGCCAGAAGAGACTGCACCTGCACTTTCACAAAGTGAAATTTAATTTTCTGTCTGTTTTTTGGTGTAATTTGGAAGAGATCTGAGCAACATGTAGACACCTGGCACAGCTGTCTAAAAATAAGGCACTGCCAAATGGCAGGAGGGGCAGATCTTGGCTCCCAGAGCCCTACCTCTGGCACTTTGGCCTTCTGTACGGCAGGCAGCAAGAGGGGAGAGCTGGTAGGTACCCCACCTGAGAGCAGCTGGGAATCAGCCAGGGTTTTACAGCTCCTTTCCTCTCATAAGCCGACAGATGTGAAAAGACAAAGGAGTCTAACACCAAGGCTCCAGTGGGACAAGACGGTATTGAGAGGTGGGTGATGCCACTTGGCCTTCTGCATTTTCAGACAACAGTTACTGCAAATAACTATTCAAAGACGTAGACCAAAGACTATGGTACAGTGGTGCTTCATGTAAAGGGAGCATGCACACATATGTAAACTCATCACAAAAGAACAGATAGTTTTGTGGTGTGGGTTTTTAAAAAACATACACAAGGCTGTATTTATCTTATCTTGAAGTTCAGCACCTGCTTCTAGCTAACACAACCCAATTCAGGGAAATCCTGCTCCAAGGATTCAAGCTCTAGCCTACAGTGTAGAGGGGTGGCTGAGGGAGCATGGTAGGACAGCAGCAAGAGCATGCACAGGCTGCATGAAGACACAACCAAACCCCCAAATCCAGGCATGCAGCAGGAGAACTGCCTGCGAAAGCTGCTGCAGGAAGATGGAATGATGTGGGAAAAACAGTGGCAATATCTCTCCAGCAATCTTTGATATAAACATAAGAATGACTTAGAGATAATAACACATAAGAGCTCAACCCTCAGGGAAGCAGCCTAACATCTAGAATACAATGAAATAACATAACCACTGAAACTAAAACCAGGCAACCATTGTAGTCTGCTGCAAGTAACAGCACATTACTAATATCTACTGTGTACAGAATGATAATTATGCTACAAAAAATATAGTATAGAAGATAGAAAAAGACAAGATTCATCAATACTAGATTTTATTTAAGGCTTTGCTGGTTTGTTTTTGTGTTTTTTTGCACCACAAACCTACAGAAACTGCAGGTGGGTGAACAGAAAAAAATCCCAATCCCTTCACACCAGTCTGAAATTTGGGTAGCAGTGGAAATAAATGCACTAAAATTATTAAACATTTCTTTTCTTGTGGGCAGTAAATACACAGATTTCAGTAGCAAACATCTGCTAAATATACATTTTATTAATTAAAAAAGCAAGCACTTGGAGGAAAAAACCCACTAGATTCCTGTGGGACAGTAGCCATCATACAAAAATAGGTATTTATATAGATATGACTATTGAGTTTAATACTTTTTTTTATGCTCGTAATTCTATGGAATTCTGAGAGCTGTACTATTTAGAAATTTAGACAACCAGCTTTTTAATTTTAGAAAGTATCCCATTCTTATAATATACTACACTAGAAGGAAGATTACATAACTTTTTTTTCAGAATATAGAAGAAAAATTCTATCATGCTTGCGCTTTTTTTCCTCCTTAAGTTTCTGGAAAAGTAGAACATGAAGTTACTAATGTTTATTTTAGCATGACCTAATAGTCTGTAATTTAAAGAAAAAAAAAAATCACAATACCATCCAGCATCTCTTTGTGGGCTTTCTGTATTTCAGATTACTTAGGTCCACTTTCAATTTTGAGAGCTCAGTTTTGGTTACTAAATGTTCCAAAGGATTCCTGGTTATATATACTAAATAAAAGGAAAAAAGAGCTGCCTAGAGCTAACCCATCTCATGATTGTGGTTTTATGGACTTTTTAAGAATCTCTATGGCACGGCATATATGTTTTTCTAAAAAGTTTAGAGAGACTGTGATACAAATAACACTGTTAGTGTAATTACTGTTAGAATTTTTAAAACCTGTGGATGTGTTTTCATGTGTTTTGGAATCACACCACCAGCACCACCCCTCCTCCACAAGAATAATCTGCACCCGTTTTAGAAGTGATGATGCTTTTGTGAAAATAAACTTTGATTACTATTTAATCTGCATACAGGCCCATGCTATTTTTATAATAAAATGCAAAAGCAAATCCCGTAGATGCATGTGCAAGCACAAACACACAACCTAAAGATGCATGAGATTAAACACTAATACGGTCAGGAACTAATTTGATATTTTTAAGGGAAAGTATTTTCCTTTGTCACAAGACACCTTAAAATGAGCGTGGGCGTGCAGGCAAGTTTAGTGCTACATCTAGGCCATCATTCTATCTTCAGTAATAGCCAAGTAGTACAGAACAGGTCACAGATATTTCTCTGTGTGGTATTTCTCTGATTCTCTTCAGACCACTCACTCCTTTGATGTCAGGGAATTTCTGAGCCATACCTAGCTTCTGTTTAGCAACTTTGAGCACCTCACCCTTCCAAGCAATAGTCCACAATTCTCCTGGAAACCATATAATTTTTTATAATATCTACAACGTATGTTTGACAAGTCATCCCACAGGTCTCTCCACTGGTGATTTCATGAAGGACCTCTTCTTTTTATAGGCTCTGAATCTGCCTTCCCTCCTAACTGTGCGTGCTTTTGTTTTGAAAGGCAGTGCTTAGTCTTCATCTTCCTTCTGCTGCAGATGTCCACAACATTGCCCTGAATTAATTCCTTTCCCAGACCAAAGTCCCAATTTACAAAAATGTTCCTTAATGGAAGCCACTCCATGTAGCTCATCATCCTTACTGACCTTCTCTAAGCTTTTTCCAGTTCCAATAAACCTTCGAAGGCTCCAGAAATACACGCAGGACTTGGAAGCAACTCGAACATACACTCTGGTAATGACATTCTCAAAATTTATTCTGTACATTTTTACTCTAATATTTGGATTGTGTTTTGGTGACCAATGAGTTCATGATCTCACAGGATCGCCAATCACAACTCCCAAATCTTACTCCTCAATGGTAATACTCAGCTCAAATCTAATATATAACGGTGATTGTTCTGCCTAGTTATCCTTCTTAGTTATCATCATAATTTATCTACACTGAGTCCTATCACCCATTTTGTTGCATAGTCCTCAGCACTTTAATGTCCTTCCATCGTTCTTCACAGCAAAGTTGCTTACCCAACTGCTCATCCCCTTACTGATACCATTCATGAACATGTTCCACAGATATCTGTGGAACTTAACTTGGACCCTCCCTTAACTGAGAACTGACCTTCTACTTCTACCCTTTGATTGCACCTCTTAAACTGTCATTTACTGTCATTGTGCAAAGACCTCCCCTCTCATAGCATCTTAGTTTCCTTAAAAAGTCCTTTTGATAAAGGTCACTTTGATTTTTGAATGAGAACATCTTTACTTCTTGCTGATGCCTCCCAAGAACTCCAATTCCCCAAGACAGGACTTCCTCACAAATGCTTCTTTGACTCTTCTCAAGTTATCACTCCTATGCAGTTGGCCACCAATTCTATGCTTTATTACAGCATCTGCCAACCAAATACAGCTTTCAGATTTGCCTGGTACAGGCCTGCATGGCCCAGACTACCCCTGAAACCATGATTTTCCATACTTGCATTTCAGATTTTTCTGAGCCTGAATACTTGAGCATGTACCATTTAGACAATGTAATTAGGTTGTGGAGCACAAACAGATTGCATAGGTGTTACAAGTTTTGCTTTTTGAGACAGTCATTTAACAAATCATAACTGAAGATGTTTTTAACCGTTTCAGCTATCATTAAGTAAAAAAGTTTCTGGTGCTCTAGTCCTGCTAGTTAACACAAGCTCAAATAAGAGGGGCAAGCTGGTGGCTGAAAAGAATCTCAATACCTCATTGTAACTACAAGGACTGTGCTAGGACAAGGCCTTTCACAGGAGCTAATTTCCCCCATGATGCTGCACTAGACGGCTGGGAAGTTTTGGAAAAAAAAGACAACTCATGCAGGACAGATATAAAGTGACTGAGAGACAGGATGGTCTCTCCACTACATAACACCACATCCTGGGTATAGGTGGCAACCATGCAGTAGAGCAAAGCCTATAGCAGAAGCCCACTGCTGCCCTGATTCACACTGCCTGAACAACACTGCCTGGGGGCAAAAGCTGTGACAGGGTTTAGCACTGCTTTTTTGTAACTTTGGATTTTTTTAAACAATATTATTTACTAGAGCTATTCCAACTAAAATGCTGATGATCCTAGTTTCCCTGTTTCCCCTGCCTCTTATCCCAGCCCTCAAAGAAAGGCAACAAGTAAGAAAGACTGACCAATTTCCAAGCAGCCACTTTCACAACAACCTACAGTCAAGGAACTGCTGTTCTATCTGAAAAGAAAGTACTTCATAGATTATTGTTGCTTTGCAATAAATAGAATATGTTACATTTAGTCATGATTGCATTTGTTACTACTGCTACAACTGTGAAGCTGGATGATGGTATCAATGACCTTATGAACTAAAACACAAATGCCTTAGGGAAGGTTAGCTGAAAATTCAGAATACTTAAGGCAATACCAAAGAAAATCCCTCTTCAAAGCTGTAACCAGTGAGCTTTTCTGAAGCTGCACAACACAGACCACAGAAACCAAATGTATTTCTGACACTGTTCATGTACAGCTTTGTGCAATGCTGTTAACTCACACCTAAACAACTTACTCTGACTAGACAGACTTCTCAGAGCCCTCACAAGCCCTGTTACTATGAGAGCATCCTTGTGAACGAGATAAGTACATAGTTCTGCATTTGCTCCCATGTCCCATTTTTAAGTATTCTGCTGCAGAGCACTTTGATGCTGTGCAATGCAATTTGGGATGCACACCTCAATGCATAAGAATTCTGAGATTTGATGCCAGATTAGTGAACGACAAAAAGCAGTCATGCATAATTTAGAACTACACAACTGAACATTGCAGTGGGAAATAAGGTGGGCAGTTAGTAACCAGAATAGCCACCTGGATTATAATATTCAGATTCAGGTGACCAGCAGAAACAACTGGATCAGCTTCAGGCAGCAAAGCCAGAATTTGTTAGAAGTCCACACAGATTTTGTCCTGGAGCTACACCAATAGAAAACCATTTTTGGAGCTCCTGTCACGCTGGTGAAATGTCGTAACATGGTCACCAAACAACTTTACCATTAAATCACAAGGTAATCATCTTGTTATTGGCAAGACAACCAAGTCAGAAAGGCTGACAGTAGCACAAGGTTTCTCCATGTCGTGTCAAGAGACAGAGACAGGGTTCCCTGCTATCACAAAAGCAGCTTGTGAAAAACATACATGTTGCCCTACTCTGTCCCAGCTCCACCTCCAAACACATTGGCTTAAGACTTTCTCAGTGTTGCTGGACACAGTTTACCACAGTAAGCATTCACCAACCCTGGGTGATCTACAATGAAAGACCCAGATGTCCTGAAACTTAAATTTTATTCTCATAGTCTAAAACACCAAGCAACTTACAAGCTCTTCTCTGTTTTTTTAAAGCAACTCAGGAGATTCTGCTTCCCTGATTTCAAGCCTACATTAAGTGATGTGAGAAAAACACATGCAAGACTTTGCCTTGAACAGCTGCAAACTGCTAGTAGGGCAGGCTTCCAGAAAGGTGGAAGGAAGATGGTGACAAAAAAAGATGGAATAAAAATAGTCTTATGACTGTATGGTATGCATCAATGTTTCATGCATATTACGGGAAAAAATCCTGGAGGGCAGATGGAAACATGAAATAGGGATGCTTTTGTGAATCCCAGAGAAGGTCTTCTTCTAAAGTGCTCTCCAACAAGACGCTTGAGCTCCTTTCACGCTGTGGGAAAGCAGCTCTAGGCTAGCAAAAAGTTTGCAATCAAAAAGGTATGTTTAGTTTCATTTTATTTTTAAGCAGTTGTAAAGAGATGAATTTTGCAATAGTTGTGTGTTCAATTAATTTTTGAGACAAGTGTTTAGACAAATGGATTTATTTACTGATTTATCTGACTGTGAATTTTCTTCAGTGAAAAATAATGACCTTAAAAACAAAGCAAGTCCTGCACAGTGCTCCTCTATACGGTATACACAAGAATTAGAGTAGTCAGGAAAAACTTCAGCTCAACTGATGTAGAGGTCTCAATCTGAAATATCTCCTATGTTTTGCATGGTGTTGGAGATAAAATGCTTGACCAGTGTTTTGTTAGAACTGTTTAGGTTTAGCACCTTTGTACTGCCTGTTTCTTGTCCCCTTCCAGAAACACATCATCCATCACAATCTTCTGGGGGTTCTCCAGGAAACCCTCCTTTCACCACTCTGCCTTTGCTGAGCTGACAATTTCAAGGTTCAGATCCCCCTTTTGTTTATCTTCTGAAATCTGATGGTTACCTTTTAGCTACTAATTCCCCTCTTCATATGGGCTTCAGCTTATTTATGTGCTAAGAGAAATCAGAAAAAATAAAGATGTTACTAGTCACCCCACTTTAATACTGCTAACTAGTTTCTTCCCTTATGACCACATTTAGATTCTTTTCTGCCAGTTTCTCTTTTCACCATGCGCCCTTCAAAACTGCAAGATGCTTTCCAAATTACTTCCACATACTACATATGCCGTTGTAGGTTTTTCTGAGACATATGTAATGGGGTAAAATGGTTGCTATTGTTTCAAAACTTGAAATGGTCAGACACTGTTGGATAGGGAATTTGAGTATAAAGGATTCTGCATTTGGTTGTTTGTTGGTTTTTTGTTAGTTTGGTTTTTAAAGAAAAAACTAATACGCATTACATATTTAACTGCATACATGGGAAACTAGCTGTCCTTACGCTGAAGGACAGCACTCCCTAACAAATTCCTGGGACATTTAAGGACCTCATTTATAAAGACAACAGGCAAACTGTGATAATGAACTGCAAGATTACCTATCAATAAGCTTCATCCAAGAGTGTTAGAAGAGCATTTCCTTAGAGGGGAACGAACAAAACCCCAAAACCAACAACCTGACACCTCCTTTACTTGCACTTCTTGTGTCAAACCTCCCTGTTACACACTATTTTTACTCTTTTTATGGCTCCTGAAAATTACTGTAAAATACACTTACTAAGGTAAGAAATTTCTGTTGCAGCTTTTAGATCTACACAAGCTCATTCTACTACACAGAAGATTTAGAACAGAAACACAGCTCAAAATTCTTTGTGTACCTCACCCTGAGTGAAGATTGAGTACAGTAATGATACTCTGCAACAGCACAGCTTTGTATTTGAGACTGTTCTAGGATGAATAAACACTGAGCATGACTAAGGTCTGGAGCAGGGGGGCAGCATAACCAAAGCTGTGATTAGCGAGGAGGAAATGAGAGATCAAATCAGTAGAGAAAGGAGGCAGAAAAGTGTGAATCATGTCTGGGACTTGGCACAGCAAAGTAATATATCATTAAAGCTTTAAAGTAAGACTGATGAGAAGACGACATTTCACTGAGGGGGAACAAGAGTGAAGAAAAAAGAATGCAAAGCCATCAAAAAGTGTGATCAAGAGCTCCTGCAATTGTGGAGTCAGGTACTGGACAAACTACAAAATGTGAGTCAGCAGCACAGTTGTGAGAGTCACTGACTGGGAGGAAGGCAAACCAATGCTTGCTAAGCTGAAGGACGTCACACAGGCAGGGGTGCAGGAAGCAGCAGGAGGAAGCAGTCCCATACATCTCCATCCATTCTCTACGTCTGTGCACACCCCCAACACATGGCTCCCTCCAGGTTTCAAGCTATCTCCCCTTGCACCCAACACGAGGAGCAGAGCTCCAGGGAGCATGGAGATGAGCCATGCCGTGGCTTCAGCTCAGCTGGAACAGGCAGCTCCTTGCTGTGCCTAACTGTGCTGGGCTGCTTCCTGCCTTCCCCACAGCCTCAGGGCCCCCAAGGCAGGGAGCAGACAGTGAGCTCCATGGTGACAACAGCAAGAGCAGGGTTAACACACTCCTTCTGGAGATCTCTGGGTTTTCCAAATAAGGCAAGGTAGGTATGGGACAGAGTTGCAAAGATTTGGACAGTGAGGACAACTGATCTGGGCAGCTAAGATAACTTGATGCTGTTCGTCATGAAACAGGTCTTTTACACAGAGCACAGAGAACAAGGGGAAAGAGAAGACATGGCAGGTAACAGGGAGCTGATACAGTAAAGTTTCTGAGAAGTCCTTTGGTACAGCTGGACTGGTAAGGCTAGCTGAGCAAAGATCAGGGAGAGGGGTAGGGGATACCAACAAGGCTGATCCTCTAGGTGAGAGAGTAAGAGAAATGAAAGGATGGAGGGACAGTAGCTGGAGTGCAGAAGTTTAGAGGTGGTCAGTGAGTGTGGATGAGGAGTTCACAGAAAGGAAATAAAACAGGAGTCTGACATAAGTTTGAGAATGGCTAAGTTAAATGGCAAGGGAAAGGCTGCTACCTGAATGACGGAGCGATGCTCCAGAAAAAGTAGTTTAAACCCTCCTGTGAAGTTTTTGTGCAATTGGGCATGCAATACTTACCGGATCAGTTTCCTCCTCCAGCCTCCACAGGATCCTGTAGCTGTTTCTTGGATATTGCTCCCAGCTGAGGAGACACAGGGCTTTGCAGCAGACCCAGGCCAGGAGGCCACTACAGTATAGGTGAGGCTACTGACTTTTTTTTTGCTGTTTTTTTGGGGTTTTTTTAAAACCCATTTACCTCAGGCCTCTGTTGTGGCACTGTGCACCATCTGAGAGAAGAAAAATAATTCACTCCTGGATTTGGTGGCAATGTCACTTGCAAAACCACAGCCCTGAGCACATATGAGGGCACTGATCAAGAATCCTGTTGAGTTTCTTTGTCTTCTGCTATATCCTTTGTGGTCCCTTGTGCTGATTCATTCCCAAGGCCAGGTCCAGGTGTGTTTTCTCTCTTTCATTTATGTGGAAAGTGACCTGTACCTGTCCATCACTTAGCGATTCATATCTGAGTAGGCTCCGTAAGGGAGCCTTGGCAGACTCTTTAAAACTAATCAATTATTATAACCAACTTTCCTACAACCTCTACCACAAAAAACAGCACTCTTGCCTACCTGCCAACATGTATGGAGCATCTACCTCTACTCAGAATGATCCTGGAGTAAAGCAGGACATGGGTAGTGAGCCAGGTGGGAAGAAATAAAAATTCCAGTGCATTGTAAGCAATCAACCCAAAGAAACCTTGAGTGGAGCCCAGCTCACCACAACAAGCATTTACTACAGTATGTAGCCCTTTGTGATGCAACATTGAGAATGCAGTTCAGCATGGACACATGATGCTGTAAGAGGAACTGCACTGTATTCAATGTAACATCCTACTGTGGACTAAGCCATAGTGAATTGAATTTGTTAATTACTTCTCAGTAACCATCAGCCTAGAAATTCTTTCTCACTTCATCCATTTTGAAGTTCAGAAAAGGATAATCTTACCTATTGTCTACTTAAGTGAATCCTATGTTTCCATACTTACAAAAGGAAAACAGAAGAACAGAAAATGCAGTGAATTTTACATGTAGTTTCTGTTTGTTAGAGAAAAATCCTTTTTCAGCATATAGGAAAAATTATAATGTAGGAAAAAAAAATAAATCCCCACAGTGGGTTAATCCTCATCTTCTACCTTTAAGATATTACTCTAATAGATAACACAAATGGACTTGTAATTACTGTATTCAAAAATCTTCCGTAAGCGACTATGACACCAAAGGAATGGGTCAGATGGATATGTACATTTCGAATCTGCTAAGTCCTGGTCCCATCGCTCTCACATCCCCCTCTGCAGTGTTGAGAAAAGCAGCTCATACCTAAGGCATACCAGCTTACTCATTTCTATCAACTTCCAGTCCTTGCTTAAGAAAGAAATAAAACTACTTACCAAATCCAGCCCACCTCTCTGTCAAGTCTTCCCTCCTTTTGCAACAAGGCCCATCCATCCCTAGTTTCTAAAGTGCAGTCCTAACCACTGTGCTCTTTCAGAGCCTTCACCACTCATGAGCAGCTGCAGAGCCACATTCCTCCTTCCAAGGCTTCCCTACTCTGGTGGCAAAATCCAAGGAATCACTTCAGCTCCTTGCTGCCAAAGCCTGTAGGTCACTGTGCATCACAAACTGAGTCTTGCAGATTTCTATCAAATGGACAGGCTGTGCTTTATTTACAAAGGCTTGGATATTAAGAAGACAGCACTACAAAAAGGAGGAGTATTTATTTATAGATATCATTAGCAATTTACAAGAAAATGAAATAAATAGGTCACATAGGAGCAGCTGAAGCACTGAGCAGCTAACTGGACATTTCAGCTATCTTAAATTCAGTATTACATCAAATGTTGTAAGAGAGCGACAGATCACAAATGCCAAGTTAGTCATTTTCAGTAACAGTTCTCATGGAATTTTTTCCTTCTAAATAATCAAAACAATTGGTCATTGGTCCTTTAAAGGAGAAGTGCTATACCAAACAGAATTTCATAAAATACAGCTGTTTTAACTTCACAGATGCCTCCAGCACATCTGCAGCACCTGCATTTTGGGGCTGCATTTTGATGTTTGTGTCTTTGTTTTTTTTTTGTTGTTGCTGTTTGTTTGTTTTTAACAAGATAACCAGATAAAACTGTTGAAATTATTGGCAATGGAGTAACTTGTTCAGATTCAGAATAACAGGTTTCATCTGTTCTTATGACAGAGATACTCAATAAAGCCACAGCATGGCAAATTTTAAAAGAATAAACAGCACAACTTGTTTTTTAACAGCAAAGTATTAGCCTGTGAGATGAAATGCCAGAAGGCAGCATACAGTTAGACGAGATTTACATAGATAACTAGATCATCCAAAATTATAATATGATTTCAAGAGGGCTTCAGGAAAAAATAATAGCAACCCTCTGTTTCCAGAACAAAATACAAATCAGCAGAGAGTTAAATAAGAGAGGATCTTCTCTGTATCTTACAGTAATACCACCCCTTGAGGCATCTGATAGCACCTAATATCAAGACAAAATACAGGACTAGACAGAACAGTAGTCAGAATTCCTGTGTTGTACCAGATCTAGAGAGGATAACACCTTTGTGGACTCCAAACAGCAGCCTCCCATCTCCCCAGAGCATCTCTTGAAACATGCAGCTGAGCTTGCCTCGAGTATAGCAAAGTATATGTTTTAAGACCTCAGGCACTGGGATACCCGCCAAGTCACAACAAATATGTATACATAATCTAATCTACTAAATTCTGAGTGGAAACTCAGTGCCCTTCAGGTATATCCCTCAAGGCTACGAATAGTATGCTTGTCAGACAGGATGAGGTTTCCCTGTGTAAGTAATAACTGAGCGCTTCTGGCATCTAACCACACCTCCCAGCTTCGTCCAAACCCAAAGATCAGGGAGGGAGGAGTCACCAGCATGAAGGTGAGAAGATTCAGAAATAGGAGCAAAATGAGATTAAGGAAGAGGAAACCAAGACAAATTATAGTGGATTAGGAATAACAAGGCTCTCTCAATAAAACAGTTATAATAAGAAAGCCCTCTTTTCCCTTTGCCTGTCCCTTTATGTGGTAGATGACAAGCTGGTAAAATAAATCCCCCAAAGAAGGGATTCCTGTGAAGAGGAGAAGGGAGCCTAAAAAGTGAAATGAAGCCAAGCAGAGGCAAAGCAGCAGTGTTAATGAATTGCAAGGCAATGTTGCAGACAGAATTTTTCACATCACTGGTATGGTCACCTTTTCTTAGGAAAAAGTGGCTAGAAAGAAAGCCAGTTAAATAATTTGGAGGCTGTAAGGGCTTCTACTGCTAGAAATAAAAATAACAGAACAAGAATCAAAACAGTTTACAATACACACAAATGTAAATACACAGGAACATATGTTGGCAGCAAAAAGCAGTAACTGTTGTCTTCTGAAATGATGGAATATGACTATTTTTCTTTAAAAGCAGGTGACTATTGAGTATGAAATTTCATACCACACTTGTTTCTGTGACCTATGAACCCTCTGTTAAGAAAAGCTAAACAACTGGATAAATTCTAACAAGAGGTCTTTGCATTTGGAATCTCAAATAAAGATTTCACTGGCAGCCTTACTTCTTACCACTAACCAATCTCTTAGTACCTACTAATCCTTTAGAACGCTTGGTTTAATAGCACAGGATAATGGTCAGCTTTATCTGAAGCAGATCTAGTGTGTTCTACGCTACTTATTTTATCAGGGTTTTTTTCCTTCACTTCTGACAGATAATGTTACAATTACAAATTTCAAACTGCAAATGCCCTACTTACTGAAATCTGAGTACCAGAGGGCGAAAAGGGAGATGTGGAGACTCATGCTCATTCCATCAGTGTTTGTAACTGCCCACATGAGCAGTCTTTAAGAAAAAAAGCAATGCCTGTGAACACGAAGCATGGATTCATGACCAGCTAATGCTGGGTAATACAGTCTGACAGCAGGGCATCCACCCAAGCCTTCTATCAGCAAGAACACTTGAAAAAGTAACACATAGAAACTTGGCTGTAGAAATTACATTTCTTTTCTGCCTCCTATCACCTCACAGAAATGTGCCAGAGTAAAGGAAGGTGTGCATCCCCTTCTGCAGAAAGAGCTGGAAGCTCATCTCACTAAATTTAGTAAGCTCATCTTATTAAACCGCACTTGCTACACGTCATCAACCACACACAACACACTTATTTATGACCTGTACTTCCATCCTCTCCCCAAACTCACCCAGTCCTGCCACCTTGCACAAGCTGACACCATGGCTAGTACTGGGGGGAAACATCTGCTACAGAAAAGGGTACAAAACAGTCAAAAAGAGCTAGGGTCATGCAAATGAATGGCTAAGATAAAAAATTCACTGCCAAAACAGGTACAATGGATGGCCTGATGATTTCAACATGTTTCTTTCTGAAATCACTTGCTTTCTTACCAAAGCAGGGGGGTGCTTTTGGAAGAGCCTTTCCCAAATGAAAATAAAAGAATGTATCAGACGTTTACATTTTAATTTCTCATTTCTATCCTACTTGTCACCACAACTTTGAGGTTTGTACCCAAAAGGCTGTACTTGCCAAGAGGAGGGCTTCAAGATATTTCCCTTGAATTACACACAAACCAGCACTGTGAGGCATCAACTTTTCAAAACAAAACAAAACTGAACACAAAACAAACCCCCGAAAACTCACTCAGAATAGATATAGCCACGGTAAAGATAATTGCTGTTAGTTAACCTCAAGGCCTGATCTGTCATCAGATTTGATAGCTGCCTTGGCAAGCAACTTCAGCAGCTACCTTCTCATCTCTGGATCCAATCCCAAAAGCAAAGCAGCTATCTCCAGCTAAACAAGCACTTTGTTTACTTGGGTCAACCATAGGCAGAGGCAACCATGCCCAGCCAACATGCCAAGCTGGCCTGACACAAGCCACCTCCTTGCTGGAAGCCAGACCATGCAGCAAAAGCAGCTGAGTTTTTCAGCTTTTCATCCATGAGCAGCTCCGAGGCAGGGGTAACAGCTCTGGCACAGCGTCTTGGCTAATGCTTTGGGATTGGAGATGGACACATCTGTCCAGCTGTCACGCTGAAGACAGCACACGTCAGCACTCTGTTAGTCTGCCCAGAACTTAGTTATTTTCAGCATGCCTCCACACTGAAACAGTTCAGTGCTTCTTCTTCCTTCCCTTTCCCTTTCCTTTCTTTTTTCCTTTCCTTTCCACACTCTGTGCCAGGCCAGAGACCTAAAACACTCAAGTTAACCATAGAGAGCTACAACAGTCAAATTAACTCTACAGAGAGAATTCCAACCATTTCCATGCAGTCTAAGTCTTTGGTGTGGTTTTGTGCCAGCACAAGAGGAGGCAGAGAAGAGCCACCTCATGAACACGAATGAGCAGTTGGGGATTCCCAAATCTCTAGCCACAAGAGCACGCATAGACTCTTGCGATCGCTTGGTCCTAACTGTACTCGGCTGCCATTCAGAGTCAGGAATGGCAGCGACTTCAGCACCCTGCTGAACATGGGGATTTGGAACCAGCTCTGTCTTGCAGACCCAACATCTGTGAGAAACCAACCCAACAGAACAGACTGAGCACAGAAGACTAACGGAGTATCACGGCATCGTGAGATGCTCTCACCTTATCAGGGGTGACAAAAGGTGCTAAAAGACCAAGTCCATATTATTATTGGCAGGGCATAGATTTCCTTGAATAAACTTGGTGTGATCTAAGTCTGACAATCTACAATCACAACAGAGAAAGCAGTGGGCAACTGTTTGAACTCACTACTCCTACCAGAGTGAAAATAATGTAGAAGTTTACAGCCCTCTGCACCATAGATTGCTATCAACTACAGAGACCAACACAGGGCCTTCTGAAATGTGAATTTTTAAAAAAAGCATCTACCACCCTTATATCATCTTATCTTTCATACTGAAATACTATCTTCTGATTTAACAGGAAGCAAGGCTGTGATGAGATGGAACAGTCTCACAACAACATTAAATCCAAGTGCACAATTTTGCCTCATTTCAATATTGAGAAAGGTGAAGTAAAGTTATCTGGACATACAACTAATGATGATAGCATGGCCTTTTGCTTGGAGTACATTTTCAATGAAAGAATGAAAACATGTAGGTGAGGAAAAATCAAACAAAATGTCACATGATTTTTAAAAGCTGAACGTGTCAAACACCCTGTTTTTCTTCAATATTACAAATAGTTTTTATACAAAAGAAGTACAATACTTCTAGTCTCACTCAATAAGGAATCTCCTACACTACCACCTGAGCAGTAATTTGTTGAGCTGAGAAAGAGGCGTTAGTTTAAGAATAGTATGACAGGAAAAGCCATCGATCAAGAGGAGATGACAACCGATTTCTTTCAGAAAAAGATGGAAGGATGTTAGTTATGGACTACTGCCAAGACTGGTCTTTAGTCTTTTTTGATTTAACACTTTCATTTAGAATTTTTTTATGCCTTTAAGAGAGCATTACAAAAATATGCATAAAATACAAAACTAGGAGGTAGCAGAACTACAGTGCAGATTGAAACAACACCCAAGAAAAATGGTAACAAATCTTAAGGACAGAAACAGAATGAAAAGGATCAACAAAAAACAGAGTAAAGCTCCTAGAGACAGTGGTTTTTGCTGAGAAGTGATGAACTGTTAGCTGGAAGCAGTAGAGAAGGAAAAAATTTGTGTATAACCCTCCTATAAGTAGCTAGTAAAAGTCACTAAAGAGAGCTGGTTCAGAAGAAATAAAATATAATGACTCAAAAAAAGCAGCTGTATTTTCAGTGCAGGGAGGGACATAAAGATGCTACTATAGCGGACTACCAAGATCTTGCTGGGAACACCATGTATAAATCTGATAATAAATAGTCACAAAAAATTTATCTGGGATAGTGCAAAAAACATCTTACCACAGGAAAAAAAAAAGACTGAAGTTCTTAATAAGTAAACAAAAGAGACAGTCAGTAAGGCTGGAGCAAAGAAGTGTACGTGTAAGCTTATCAAAATAAGTTTAGGCTGGAAATTAAAAGGCTTTGTAGACAACAAAACACTGGCTTTAAGTTTACATGGAAAAAACTTCACTAGTTTGCAAGTGGCTCTATATAGGATCACAGAGACAGACATGCTTTCTGTGACAGCGAGGCATCTGGCTCAGCCAGGGTGATTTGTTCCAGTTCTGGGTGATTTGTTCCGGTTCGGGGTCCCTGAATACTCATTGCAACACAACGATGGTCCTTGCAGGCCAGAGCAAAAGTCCATCAGCCCAGCAGCCTTGCTCCAGGAAAAGCCAACAGTAGATCATGAGGAAGACAAGTGCGCAGTATTTTGGGGAAGTATCACCACTTGTGATTTAGGGACTTGGGGATTAAATAGACATCTTATCTGGACAGATTTAATACTCCCCTTTTCCACTATTTTGGCAGCCCTCTCTCATGCCCATGTAATCTTTTGTACTGACAACATCCCATGGCAAGGAGTGCCACAGCTTAATTTCACATTTTATTAACAACAGCTTTCTACTAGCTTGTTCTGAGCCCATTTCTCACTATTTCCCTTTCCTCTTAGCTAATGATTTTGCTCATTCTTTATCGCATCAATATCACTCATGGTTCCTTTATTATTCTGTCTGTGATATGTAATCTAAATGTTTAGTACTCTCCCTTCTGTAGGCTCTTACAGAGCTGAACAGTCTAAGCCAACTTAGGCCTGCCTTGCATGGAAACTGTTTCACTACTTTTTTCATTCATCACCTTGTCTTGTATCTTTGCCATGTTACATAGCTCTTGTACTGTACTGAGGAGACATACACCAAGCCTGTTTGATTTCTTTCCTTACAATTAATTCCCAATATCCAGTGAAGTACTACAGTAAGCTTGACATCTACACCAGGCAAGAAAGCATGAACTTCAATGAACAACTGGGGTGTAGGTAGGAAGACACATGAACAAATAAACATACTGGTGAAGAAGCAACATAATTTAGAAAAGGACATCCAGCTCCAAGAAGCAAGTGGAGTTTCTGGAGAAATCACTACACATGCAGAAAAGGGAGATGCAAATGAATAGTATGCGAGTGAAGTGGCCGGAGAGAGACAGCAAGCTGAACAGACTGGCAGCTCTTCCAATGAAAGGGCTGGAGATATGAAATCAAATGAAAAGCCACAGGTTTGAGAAGGCAATGCACCTGCTTTTCAAACATTTCTGCAGCTTAACTCCTTGCAACAGTGTGTTTAGACACTTTTTAGACACAAAAGCTCAAGAAGTCACATGAAAAAGTTATAGAAAAAGTCCAATAAAGTTTAGTAAATATAAACTGATCATGTTTAGCTCAGGAAGCTTTTGACAAGGGGATTATTGAAGATCAGGAGAATACTCTGGGAGTATCATAGCATCTCCTCTAACTTTTCATGACAATTTTGGTTTTGCCAGTGCCAGAAACTGAACACTAGGTTTTAAAATGCACACAAGTATAATTATTCTCACTAAATAAAATGCAAGCATAGAATTTGATCAGCATTTATCAGGTTAAATAGAAGTACTGTCATCTCAGGCCTTGATCAGGCTGCAAAGCCCTGCTGTTCTCTAGCCACCCTTGATTTCAAAGCAGGACAATTCCTCTTAATTTACACAAGAACCAATGCTGCTGTCAGTAAGTACAAATGTGAACTCAAATCCAGTATATTTGACTATTTGCAGAATGAGTGGGGATCACATTTCATCATGCTGCCAAACACTTGCCATTATATGATAAACTCCTCTATTTAAGCCAACCTACAACTGTGCCAAACTGCCATTGTTTGGGCTGAAATTTTACATATTAGTGTCTGCTTCCCTGCTTTGTTTCTTCAGCTTTTATTCATTCAAAACAGTGCATTTAAAAAACATAAAGGTTAATAGAAAAAAAAAAAGTTGTGTTTGTGTCAAAAAAATCTGGCACACTTTTCCTACTTTTCCTTTGAACACCTTCCTTTGAGACGGAGACTTGAAATTAGACAGGGATAGTGGTGTAGCTGTCATTCCTGTGAACTCTACCCAAATTTAGCCAGTTTTTTAATTCTTATTCCACAATCACATTAGCAACTCAGAAATCAATGTTTTGAGACAGATAATTGAATGCTGTCCTAGACGTCTCAGATTCTACTAGAGATCTCTGTGTCATTTAAACTCAATGCTACAGAGAAGGTCATTAATTTTCCCAGTCCTTGGCATGTGTCTACAAGGAGTGATTTGCAGAAATACTTAGTGCCTGAAGCTGAAGTGAAAGGCAGTGAAAGCTGCATTCTAAACAGATTATGAAGACAATGGTTTTGAAAAACTCTGCCTAGTAATCTCAGAACAGGTTCTTCCAAAAATTCCACAGAAATTTGATTCTTAAACAAACAACTAAAGAAAAAAAACCCTCAAGTGTAATTTACTTTATTCTCACTGCATTTTATCCTGTGCATGCACTGCAGGCTCTCCTTTGGAATCAAGGTGCTTTACAGTATAAGTATCATGATGCAGGGTAGGCGAGAGGTGTCTCTCCATCACAAGAGTCAGAAACAACATACAGGCAGCTCGGCATTTCACCAGGGCAGGGACTCTGGCTGTAGGGTAGGTTTTCTCAAAGTATCCAGAGCCTGAAGCAAAACATCAAACGTGCTAGAGAGCATACCACAACTCTGTATAAATATGTTCCATTGTCAAGATCCATGCATAAGTTTCCAGCCAGAAAACTGCCTTGTGAATTCCCATCTGTGGGATACATACTGCTCTGAGAACCAGCATCCCACTGGGTATTTGCCTTCAATGATCCACAGCCTGAAAAACAGGATAGCACAGGAGTGCCCATGGTGATGACTGAGAGGAACATAATTTGGCTTTGTGAGCCACTGTTGTGCCATGTTGTTAAATTAACACACAAAATTAAACAGTGTGCACACATGAAACTGCAAATACTCTAACTGTTTTTTCCCTTTCCTTTCCACATGTCTCGGTTCTCCTCTTTCAAGTAACACTGTTAGCTCGTCAGGGAAAGGACAGATGCCTGCTGTGCTTTCCTTTTCAGCCTCTAGCACACTGAATCCTAAAAATGGATGCTATTTTTTTTTTTTTTAAGACATTAACAAAGCAACACAACTCCTAAAGTCTCCTTTAGTTCTATTTATTCTTCTCCGGTCACCGGTGCTTGGAAACAAACATTCTTCCTGTCCACTGCTCTCCTGTGAAAGACCACAGTATCTATAGTTACTGGAGAAGAGTGTTTCTTTACTTGAAAGAAGAATGTTTAGTTATCTAGGCTCCAAATCTTCCTATGCTTTACTTTTCAGCTTGCCCCAGAAGGCTTGCTCTTCAACACCAAAACCTTCTATCTTTCTAAAGGTAGCTACTAAAATTCTCTCTCCTCACCAGGAAGCTCGTCAACTCTTAAGAGAATCAAATACCACAATCATATCTGAAACTGAAGAGTCACTTCTGATCATCTTACAGCTTCTAGACAACTTGCCAGCCCCCCCTCCCAGTGCCAGGGAAGAGGTGAGACTGCAACTCTAGCCCTAAGAAATGCTGTCAGAGAGCACAGGTTGAGGCTTTCTAAAAAAAAAAAAAAAAAGAAAAAAAGAACTACCAACTTCCCCAAAACCATTATTTGTAGGCCTTCCTGCCAAAGAAAAGCATATTGGGCAGGTGGCACATACTACCACAAGTTGACACTGGCAAACTCTCACCGGAAGGATACAAATAGCATCAGAAACAGCATCTCAACTTCCTTCAAAATGTCCATGATTTTCTAACAGCCCCAAGAAGCGAACACCAGGATAATTCCCAGTCCTAAGAATGGAATGGCACGACAGAGCAAGGGGAGGAGGACTATATCAAGAAACAATCTTTCCTATTCCTTTCTTAAAGCATGACTACTTACAAGAGGCAATCTCATACTAATACAAGATATTTTTGTCTGATCTTGTTCAGCTGTTTCTCCTTGGACATTTGAATACCAAATTTATTAAAAACAATACTGTATTTTTGGTTAGAGATAGATTAAGAATTTTCCTCCTTAGAATCCATGAGAAGATACTTTCCGTTTAGTTCAGTGGAGCAGCACAAACTTGTGGCTAAGAAATTTTGGGTGTAATTCTTAAAGGCACAAACAAACAAGACAGAGTCCAAGTTGATGCAAAAATTCTCTCAGGGCAACTGTTTATTTTATATAATTCTACCAGCTGTGCAAAGGTGCTCTAACAAAACAAAGCACACTGCAGAAGAAAGGATAACAGCTCAACAAAACTGCAGTATGTCAGAGTTCTTCCCTGGGGAGGGGCGGTGGGGAAATTGGGGCTGGGGTAGGAAGTCCAAGCCTGAGAAGCTGATATGGCACACAACACAGGGCAGCAAGACCCAGGAGCTGAAACCCTGCTGGCAGATGGTTATTTCAGATGGTTCATCTCAAGGAATGTGTTAAGAACAGCACGCAAGAACCCACTGAAGCATTCAAGTAGTCAGAGGATCGCTATATTCTGCAGGTCCTCAGTCACAATTGACTAGTGCTGTATCTGTAAACTACTAGTCAATACAAAAACATTCCTCTTTCCTAGTGATCCTGTGTCACAGACCACCATCAGACTAAGCAGAGCAGAAACATTTTCCTTCTGCAACTGACAAGCACCTTGGGAGTGAAAAATGAAAGCAGAACAGAAAAGAAATCTCGTACAGAAAAGTCGTACATTAAAAAAGCAGTAATGAAACTTTCAGAATGAATGAATCAAAACAAAACCCAAACTGAACTTTTCCTACAAATCAAAGATTTCAAAATGCTAAACAATAGGAAACTTGATTATGAAGAAATCCAAATGCACAAAAATAAAAAGGTCAGATGAAGATGTCTGGAAGTATTATTAAAATGATGGTCCACCTGGAGAAGGTAGTTTTCAGATGGACTGACTACTCTGGGCAATAGTATTTTATGCTCTCTCCATCTTTTCTTAGAGATATAACTGAAAACAATTGTTGAGGAAAGCTGCAGAAATAACAGGATAATAAACAGGAAAGAGTAACAAGATGAGAAAGCAGTCATTGCTAGACAGAAAAATTGAGAAAGCAGAA
This sequence comes from Pseudopodoces humilis, assembly GCF_049639895.1. NCBI lineage: Eukaryota > Metazoa > Chordata > Aves > Passeriformes > Paridae > Pseudopodoces > Pseudopodoces humilis. Next base: position 37,938,321 of record NC_142200.1, on the reverse strand, counting down.
ATCCGGAAAACCTGAAGCAAAATAACAAACAAACAGTTTAACCTTGTTGAGGAAGGACACTGGGACACAGTGATGATAACTAGGAACACACATTCTTCTGGTCCTCTTTTACTATAAGGAACTTATCATGAGCTCAACTTCTTGTCTGATTTGGCTTTTTAAATATAAAAGCTCCTCTTTGGTAAATACATTCTTAACTTTAAAACATAATTATGGTCGGAAAGTTGACACTAAAAATAGCACTAAGGAGCTTCATATTTACATCTTCTTGATTTCTGTATCAATTTACTTGATTGCAACAGTCAAGCGTATGTCCTACAGTCCTCAAGACTCAAAGGGGCTCTCCCAAGGGTTAATCTTGAAGATAAATTTGAAAAGGGTGACACTTTTCAGTTTAAATTCATAAATGATAGTTAAAATCCAATGTGTAACTGTAAACACATTATGTATAAAGAGCAAAGCATTCAAAAATGTTTAGCAACTCTCTTAAGTAAAGAAAGTATCTCAGCAAAAAACCCCCCAAAATTAGATTAGGGAAACATAAGAAAAAATAAAAAGAATACATATTCCACTAATCCATACTGGCATGCCAGGAAAACTTAAAGACAATTTGGAACAAACTTCACAAATACTTACAATTAGGAAATACATGAGGAATAACATCATGAGTAAGTCTTCAAATTAGCAAGTGACCAAGAAGTACACACTTTGCCAATTTCAGTTCAAATCAAAATACTTCATGATACAAGCATATTTTTAGCACTTTCACAAATAAATGAGTTCTTTGGAATAAGATTCTTCACTCACTAATATTCTCATTTTTTTTTCCTTGCAGTGTCAGAAACAGCCATTTCAAGATGACTTTTCCAAACCTCTAAACTGAAAGGGACACTTCACATGTAATCTCATATGAAGTTAGAGTCTGAAAAAAGGACAAACATCTTTTAAATATGAATCTTGGAAAAGTTGCGTCTGGTTGTTTTTTTTTTTTTCCTTCACTTTAACAACTGTCTGAAATAACTACTGCACTAACCTGATGACACCCTTATTTTTTATATTTTCTTATGCCTGTTATTCACTTTCTGGCAGTAATACAACTTCATTTAGCAACAGTTTGGACCCCTCAGTAAGAGAATGTGTACATAGTAGCTCTCTAATCTTGCTGCCCAGCTGCTAAGACAGTCACATGAGTCACTTGCTGCCTTTAGAGCAACACACACCACTTGCTGAATTTAGAGACATTCTCTGTTTCTGCACTGGTCATACATGTAAATTGAGTAATACCCTATCCTAACTACATACAAAACGTTCTAGGTGTTTGTTTTTAGGTTTTTTATATTTACATCAGTGAGTCAAAGAAAATATTTTTTACTAACCCAGCTCTACAAAGTGATTTGTGTACCAATTTTCAGTGTGATCGCTCTTACGCCTGTTGGGCTAACTGCAGCAATCAGTTCAAATGTAAGTAACTTCATCTAATTGTTCAGTGAAAATACAGCCCTGGAAGAATGAAGAACTCTGTCTGCCAGGACGATTCAGTATACAGCTTTGGAACAAAACACTTCACAACAATTCCCTCCTTATCAGTATTTTAAACCGTGACTGTTTGGAACACCACCATATTAAACAGTCTATTTAAAAACAATTTACATAAAGACTGGCATAGTTGCTTCCATGCAACACCTTGGTCTACTAATACATACAACTCCTTGTGGGAAATACTTTATTTACTAACATAATCCCAAAGTGTTATGTAGGAAGTACTATCTCATGCTGTTTGGTGCAGTGCCTTACAGGAAAGCACAGTGAGGAGACAGTTCTTTGGACTATTGCTACATTGGCAGTGTAGGCCTGACGATGTTTCATTTTTCTCTGTATCACATAATACCTTCCTTCCGTATTCTCCCCGTGTCTCATTACAGCACAGTTCTTTGCAGATGGTTATATAGGGATGTGATCAAAGCCACAATGTATTGTGATCTGGCCATCCGTGTTTACTGACTACCAGAGTAACAAAACCGCAACAGAATCACTTCAAGGTACAAGGTTAATGCCACCAAACCTGAGGAGTCTTACATTGTTTGAAACACACCTCTACATTCTACAGTCATTCTACACACACTGCACATTCTACAGTCCAAAAACACACTGGCACAGATTCCAAAAGATGTTTCAGCGGGCCTGAAGAAGAAAGCAGCGTATCAAACCTTAGCTAACTCTGTTAGTTTCAAGTATGGCCAAGCTTGCCTTAAAACAGACTTCTTGCCAGTAGGAAATCACAGTAGGCAATGTCCCAGCTTGCCAGTCAGGCAGTAGCACACTTTCGAGTTAAATGTTCTAATCTGTCAGATAACATTAAATAGACCTCCATAACTAGCCAGAATAGAGTATAACATAGTAACAACTAACTAAACTTTCCACTCATGTTGCACCATTCTGAATTAGCATTTTAAAAATAAATGAAAATGGTTACTTCTATGCTGTTTCAGCAAATTTTGCACAGCAATTCAACTAAATACAAACGAATTCCTTGTATTGGTATTTATTACCTTAATTCTAGTCATTGGTGTACACAGAGCTAGTCAACATATAGGTAAATTTCAGGTTACCATACATATATCTACTATTCTTAGAAGCAACGTTTAAGATTTCTGAAGTCAAAAGAAAAGACAGAACTCTGTTTTCCTGTTGCATTTTTTGCACTTTACAGAGTTTTCTGCCAAGTCAGTACTGCTGTTTCCCACGTCTGTGTGACTCTTTACTCAGCAACAGTATACAATTACAAACATTGAAAAGACAACTTCAGAAAACAAAGTGTCAGAGAAACATGGGGCAAGATTAGCAATTGAAACAACTAATCCAGATGAATCTCAGACTTTCCAATCCAGCTGGCATAAATTCATACTCTTTTGTCTTTTCCGTAATCGCTATAGTATTCTTTTCAAGTATTTGGTTATCACAAAATAATATTCTCCATCAAAACTAGGAATTACTTCCCCTTCCCACTGCAAAAAAAAATTTGCATATGCCATTTCGCCCAATAGCCAGAACTCCTTAGAGGAGGCCAAAACATGCTGACAATTCTTGGGAAAAAAAAAAAATCTGCAATTTGATAATGAAGGTATTATGCATTCTATATATTGAGGACATTTTTCCCCTTAAGAATTCAACTTCATGGGTATATTTCTGGGCTATCCTGGTATCTCTCAGATGGGCTCTTGTAAGAGGTAGCTGCTTAGAATAAAAACATTGCCTACAGAGTGATGTATGATGGCTTAGCGGATTAGCATGTTAAAAACATAATCTCTTTTGACACAGCTATTTTTAAGTGTTCCTAAAAAAAAAATTACAAAATGTTAATTCTGTTTTCCAGTAAACATAACTTTTGATCTGCTGAGTCAGAGATGTTATGCATAAAAATCACAGCAGGAATACAATACTGTTTGTATTTTTTTGGAGGAAAAAGCATGAGCACAATTTTGTGCAAATAATAATAATAATAAAAAAAAAATCACAGAGCAGAATTCAATTAAAGGCAAATCCACCAGAGGGAATCCGTAGTTCTAACAAAACAAAATACTTTTTTTCCTAGGTAATTTCCACATTTCTAGAAAGTCAACTCCAGAGCCATGTAACACCCACATACAGGTTTTATAATATGTACTTTAAACACTGGACTAAAATACTTTGTGCTACTGTGTCAGCACAGTATCACTTTTCTACTTATCGCTTTTAATTCTGAATTCAACCACCCCAAACCAACACTTGCTAACCTTAGAAAGCACTTTATCATGCACTATCTGAATGTAGCAGAAGAGCTTTGTGTTTGTACAGCTTCCAGAAATCATCATGGAAGGTTCTGAATACCTAGGAATATCTAGGTTATGGATGAATGGAGACATAATGCAATTTTTTTCTTTGATCGAGTTATGATGCTTTTGTTATCAAAAACTACATTCTTCTAAATAATATACATTATGTATTATATTAACAAGTATATTAATATCCCAATATTCTCTTATTGAGGGATCCAAGCTATTGCTAAATGAATCTCTCATGACACATAAGTATAATTTAATTCAATGAAAAATATCACCAGATTAGTACAGTAGTTATTTTTCTTTGCTTTCAAGATGGTTTAATATTTTTTGAACATTTTAACTTCATTTGTGGTTACATTAATCACCCTTTCAAACTGACAGGCTTGTAAAATCATCCTAAAGTGTTCGTTTCTGAAACTGCAGGGAAAAAATTAAAATGCCAGTGAGTAAAGGAAGCATCTTATTCCAAATAAATAATATATTTTTTTAAAGCCAGAATTAAGCAGTTTCTTGTTCACACTTTAGAAACCAATCCTTCACTGCCGGTCTGCTCCTTCCACATTCAGGACACTGTGGTTCCATCATTAAGCAGCATCCCCTGCCGAGAAGCACATGACTCTACTGTTCCATGATGTACCCTCAATGACCACCAGCTTCTGAATGAAGCTACAAAAATACTGATTTTAACTTACTAGAAAAAAACTCTGAACAGCTTGCTTCTTGTCAACCTGAAAGACCATGCCTTTCACTGAGTGCCACCTGAAACAATCTCAAATGCATGTCACAATATTAAAAAAGAAAAAAAAGTCATAGGGAAATACCACTTGCTCCCCAAGAAGCACTTCATTTTTAACACAGATCTCTCACTCTGAGATCGGTTTATTATGTTGGCATTACAGACCATACAGTTACCACTATAGATTTACTAATGACCTACCTAGAATTTGATGGATGGAAATGGTGGTATTTCGAAAGCATGAAACAGAGGCTTCGTATCTCAAAGGTCCACAGTGAAAGGAATTGTTAGCATCCAACTAGATTCTAATAAGCTTTGCAAGAGGAATCTGGGCCATGCATTTTTACTAACTGTTTGTTCAATTTAATTTGTTTTCATTTATAGCAAAGCATTGCTGAAAAGAAAAGGAGCCTTTCAAATAATCTGGTCAAGATCAGACAGGGACAAACATCTCCTTCTTCCACTTAGAAATTCTATAGTTCAGATCATTCAGTAGCTTTGCCAGCCACTGCAACATACTAAAAAAAAATAAAAAATCAAGAAACAAACTTCCTAAACAAGTGACAAATGCAAAAAGTAGAGGTTTAAGGATTAATTTCTTTACCCCCACATAACCAGTCTAAAAATACTCAAAGCAAGAAGACATAACACACCCTCTTTGGGTCAGAACTCTGCCATGCACTGGGACTGAAGTAATTTTAACTACATTCTCTCTTAGATGTATCCCCAAACACAAAAATCACATCACAGAATTACAAAGTTGCTAAGTAACAGTTAATTTATAAATTAATTCACAAAGGCAATATTATATTTGTCCAGGAGACCTCATAACCTTCCTACAAAGGCCTAAGTTACAAAAGTGTAACTAAATATTACAGAATTGTAAAATGGTTTGAGCTGCAAGGTACCTTAAAGATCATCCAGTTCCATGGGCAGGTACACCTTTCACTGGAACAGGTCACTCAAAAACCCACCAAATCTGGCCTGGAACACTTCCAGGGATGGGACACCCAGACCTTCTCTGGGCAACCTGTTGACCACAACACCCTCACAGTAAAGAATTTCCTCCTAATGTCAAATCCAAACCTACCTTCTGGAAGTTTTTCTCCTTGTCTTATCACTACACACCCTTAAAAAGTCCCTCTCAAGAGGCTGTTGTCAGCCAAAATGGTGGCAAATTTTATATGTATTTGGGAAAGAAGAATTAACAAATTAGTTAAGCTCTTCTTCAAACTACGAGTCTTACAATCCCAAAGCAAGAAACGGGATTTAAGTATACTTCACAGGACAGTTACAAAGCACTTGCAACCTGACAGCTAATTTCTGCCTGACTTTTAGCTTCTTTTGTTAAGCAGCCTACATGAAACTTTCATGCTAAAACTACCTCCAAATACCAAAGTACCTTCTTTATGATGAAATTCAGATGCTTAACAGAAGGGATTATTTGACCTTCAACCAGAGTTTAACACCTAAAACTATGACATGAACAGGGGACATTTAGAGTATCTATTAAATCTTCAAGGCTTTGCTCAGGAGAGACTTATTGCTTGGTTCCTAATGAAAAATGGAACAAGCAGCACAATACTCAAGTTCTTATTCAGACAAAACCTTTAGGAAATTTAATCTGCTAATGAAGAATTATGGAGCTCATTTCAAGATAACTCAATGTATTATCAGTTTCAAGGCTGCAACATAACTATGTGATTGGTATCACAAATTCCTATGATTTATATATTTTGAGAGGACTGGGGGGCAGTGATTTAAGTCACCAGAGCATCTTTTTGACCACACCTGTCTTCTCATTTGAGGACTGAAGAAAGATCCAGTCTCTTTTTATGATCAGTTGTTTTATTAGTCAAACTACAGAAAAACTGAAAATAATAACACATATTGAACCTGCCCAAACTAAAGTATCTTGCTACTCCAATCAAACAGACAAGCAATCAATGCAGTTAAAAATGCTTAAATGCACTCTCCTTTCAGTACAAATATTTAAGTATAATGAAGAGCAAGAAGTTTGTTTTACATGATGCATAGATAAAAACTATACTAGAAACTGAAATGCATTTTTCAAGATGGACTTAACTTACTTGTTTTCAAATATTCTGAAGTGGCCAAGTTTTCAAGGGTGAAATAACATACTAGAGGGGAGACCTCTAAAACCAATTTTTTTTTTTTTTCCCAAGAAATTTACTTCACAGTTTAACATTTCTGAAAGTATAATCTAGATTTCTGTTTGCCTTCTACAGCAATTGATTCTAGGAGTGCATTTGAGTATTTCTTATGAGAAACAGTGATAGCATGTATTTGACTAATGCTAGAAGACCTGTCATCTTTTCCTTATGTATTAGTTTAATATTCATCCAGTTAGGGACTATTCCCATCACCCAAACACCATCATGATTAAGTTTCCTGTGCTACTCTGCACTCAATTTTTCTACTTGTAGCATCACCAGCTCAAGTTAATTTCACAGTATTCCTTGGGACAACTTTTGTAGTACAAAAATTATCAATACCTAAACTTAAAGGGACACAAATTGATTCTGAGAGAACAAAAGAGTTTTAAACAAGTTAAATAAGTGCTTTTCTGAAAGGGTTCAGAAAAGAGTGTATCCAAAAGAAAAGGATACACTCAGGCAGCTAATACAAAAAACCCTTTAAAATTATAACTGGGAAAACATTACATTTTACAAGTAATGAGAAATTAAACAAATTTGATATAAATATTTCACATACACTTTTTAAAGCAATTTCAACACATACTAAAACCAGCCTGAATAATTAGGATAATTAGCATATTAGGATTCTTAGTTAACTTTTTAAGTAAAAAATAATGTAACTTTGTTGTTTAGGAATAGAGCTGATTTCATTGTACTGGTATGCTTATAACTGTACTTAAACACCATTTAAAATAGCACGTAGCAACACCATCCTTTGACAGATGCAATAATATTTTTATTACTTTTTCTGAAACTGATTAAAATATAGCCATAAGCGATATGTTTGTGCTGGAGCATAATTAGGAGTGGTTCAGACCGAGCACAATCTTAGTATTCAAAAGAATAAAATAAAACTTCAAATCACAGATTAAAAAAAACCCTAAAGATTTAAATAATTGGCATTTATGTCTAAGCTCTTCCCTAAGCTAGGTGGCTCAATCTTTCCTAGTGTCCTAGGTGAAACCAATTATGTATGTATTGACCACAGTAGCTTCCAGTGAACCAAGTAAGTCTGAACATACTGTGTTTAGCTTTTAAACAGAACACAAAACTCTGACACTATTTCATATTTGTTTTATTTTACTTTAATACTCTTCTTAAAGTACTTGTGAAGAGAAGAGCACCAGTAACTGATAGCAAGTAGCTAGCACCATAAACGTACACCTTTGTAGTGTATCATCTTATGAAAATACAAGAATAGCTGCAGGCAATTTCTACTTTTATATATTTATATTTTATCTATACTTGCATGTGATAAATGCAGTATTACCGAGCCTTGCATGTAGGCAGCTGCAGTAAATGCAAAATAGTATAAATGAAAATTCCACACGTGACAGTAAGAGTTTGAAGAAACTTAACATTTACAAACTTGTAAATGTTTTATTGCTAACTATACTGGTTTGATTGAAATTTAAGAGCAAGCTGCCAGAATCTCTCTTTCTGCCTTTCCTTCAAAAAGATTTCTTTTAAAAAAATATTCCTATACCACAATTGATTCAAAAGACATGATGCTGTCCCTAAATGTCTCCTTAACACGCGTGCATGTCTGTAGCCATCCTACATATAAATGTAACGTTCATGATAAATACATACACCACACAGTAAACAGTTTTATTAGAAGTGACAGGCACTTGAGACAGTAAAATCTGATTTGCGTACATAGGGTCTTTCTGCTGCTCAAACACGTTGTATAGTGAGATCTCATTAATTCAGAATCAGATGATCTGCAGGGTTGTTTTAGAAAACTCGTGCACTAGCAAATCTGATACCCCGTAGGACTCAAGTACATAATACATGAAGAGGGAAGCTAAGTTTTCTGACACCCTCCTTCCTTTTTGGTTATTTGGCAATTCATAGTAAAAGTGCATAAGGCAAAATCAGCAATCTACATCTTATTTCATAAGAAATACTTTACACTTGCAGACTGCCAGATCTGATGTGACTCACAACCATAAAGAAAAGCTTTTAAGGTTACAGATACAGTGTCAGGCTACTGGTAAATTACCTGTACAATACATAAGTAAATCTTCATGCAATCTGTATGGCTAAATTGTATCAAATAAAGTATTATTACAGCAATATGGAAAAGATTATTATTAGTTATCCTAACCTAAGTGAAAAAACAACTTTGACAAATAATTCCCTTTAAACACTTTCTAATCTGATTTCTAGGGATATTTTCCTTGAGAGAGGAATTTAGCACATTAAGTGCAAAAGAAGATTATAGCAATTCAGTTTACTGTAACAGACACTTTTTGCATTTTTCAAAGTTTCTTTACATAGTTATTTCTTAATTGCATCTGATGGCAATTCTTAGGTTTTACTTTCCTGACTCCCAGTTGACTTTCTCAAATCTGATTTGAGCTATTTTACTTCAGAGTTTTGAGTTACATACTTTGTTGTATGCATTATAGCCACACTTGTCTGCATTCGTTTTTTTTTTATCTCACTTTTTGGTTTTACAATAGTTCAGACCTTTGGGGTTTTCTTTCTCTCTTTCCTTTCCTCTAAACAAGTACCTGTTGGGCCACATTTTATTTTCTTTGTGCCCCCCCCCCATAAGTCTATAAAAACTACCAGGGTTGGTCATGAATAGAATAGCCCAACACTCTGGCCATGTATTTTAATGTATTGGACAAGGTATCTACACTCTGGACAGACAATGAACCAGGAAGGGGAGAGAAAAAGGTTACAGAGAAGGCTATAATAGAAACTGATTTATTCTTTCAACATGAGAATAACTATATATCCTTTCCTACTCTTCACTGTCAAGTATGTACTTATACAGTCATCTCAAACCCCTGAAATAAATAGTGGTTAATTTTAACACCATGATCCTACAGTAACTGTTTGCTAGACATGCAGGGTCCATTTAAATATTGCAAATTTTATTACATCCTATGAGAAGGCCCCATCCTTTAAAACTGCTAGCACACAACTACTCTTAAAAGCATGCTGTATCTTTTCAAAAGTCAAAAAACTCCTGCTACTTCTACTAATTTCTGCTGTTTGTCCTAGGATGAGACAATAACAGGTGAAGACTGAGAGAGATGTAGATAGATAAACACTTTAACAACACAAACTGAATAAAAATAAAACTGAATCTGCAGTAATGGTGACCAGTTCTGTTTAATATTAGGTCTTCTGAAATTGCATACAATTAGGATCTTTTGCATTTGATATTTGGTGCACAACTGTTTATTTAAAATGCATTAGTAACTGAAATCTATGCAATTTCAGATAAATGTGCACTATATTCCTTGACAACTAAAAAAAAAAAGCATCTGTGTAAGTGATTACACTGAGAGTTAATCAATGTTTTACAGTCAAGTTATGAGATCACACAATTTAAAAATCAATATAAATTGAATTAAATTCTAGATTTTTTTTTTTTTAATTAGAGGAAAAATACACAATTGTCTATTATCAAAATGTCCAGATAACTGCAAAAAAAACAACCCTATGCTTCAGAAATTTAAACATTTTATATTTGATCAATACAAATGTTACTTTGTTCTAATATTTGAATTATTTTTAAATAGTTTTTTAAGGCTACCTAAACATTTGGTAATTAGTTAAAGATGCTTAGCAGTTCAGTGGATAAATACTGCACATTTCTTTCAAAAACTCTGCAAGCTAAATCCTTACTAGTAGCAGATATTTGGAGAATAACTCCTTGAAAGTAAGTTCTCTGTCACTTCAGTGGTGGTCATTACTAGCTACTTTTAAGTCTATACTGATTTGAGAATGGTCTAATTACTTGAACAGATTTAATGTTTTCCAGAATATTTCTGCTTGGCAAACATATAAATTTGTTCAAGAACCCTACCAATAAGTATTTGTTCACAAAATCTGGTTTTAACAACATAAGGGGTTACAGAAAGAAAATTTTAAAAAATTATGGTTTAGACTCTGAAGTAAAAACATCTATTTTACAAAATAACCTTGAACAGTTACAAACAGTAGTTTATTTAGAACATGAGTAGTGCCCTCTTTAACCCATTAATTTTAAAACATATGCAATACCCTTAAAGGAGGAGACTTTAGGGCACCATTTTGACTAACCAGCTGCAGAGATGGACAACCATTAAAAGTGGCTGCACTTTGTACGCAGTGCCTTTTGGAATTACACAAGCTTTTTAAAGCTTTCTTAATTTAAATCTTTAAAGTCCTACATTGAAAACTAATTTTTCAGGATAATTACAAATTAAAATTGCACACCATGAGACACATCTGAGCTAAGCATTCAAGGAAAGCTGAATGCATGTCACTTTAGATTCCTGTATTTCCTTTACTGTTGTAGAATACTGCAGTTATTAATTTTTAAACATTATTGAATGGGGTTGGTAAGTCTCTAAGAAGAATTTAATACATTTACACCTCTCCAGTTTACCTAGAAAAAGTAGGATAATTTTATCAACAACAGCCCATAGTATTTGTTTCCTCTGGTGTTTTAATTTTAAAAAATCTTGAATAAATCAAACTATATCATGTATGGAATCAGACCAATACATAATACAGAATATTATCTTAACTCTTAGAACTAAGGAAACTTTTGAAAGTTACTTTGTATTTTTATTAAAAAGAACACTTCATCACTGTAAGATGAATTCTGTTTTCTACAAAAAAGTAAGTTTGTAAAAAAATAATCCTAAACAACATTTTTTTCTGCTATTATTATCTCCATTTGGATTATACCTTAAAATTAATTCCAGTTTAGAAGAGTATCAAATTCTGAGAGAACACCCTTTCCTCTTTCTCCACCCTAAATCCTGAATTTTTTACTATGGCTGGATGCACTGAATTTACTTTGTAATACATAGCTGTAAGTCAAGAAAGATATTCCACAGCTTTGCTTCTTTCACATTGTTATTACCAGTGTCTATACCTATTTTCAGCATTTAAATATTAATGAATAAAAAGCTCCAAATTAGGTAAAAATGTAGTGATGTGTAAAACACTTCATACTGATGGTCACAGACACAGCATTTGAACAGTTCTCAATACCATTAACTAGTTTATTTAAGTTAGTTCTGCACATCTACTACCATCTGTCTATCTACCCTGGCACATTAAAACTACCAACATATGGTGAACTGCTATTAATTTATCAAATTTCTATGCATTCCAGGGTAATGTTACTTCAGTCAATAAAAATAATAGATCAATTTTAGAAATATTCAGAAAGGAACTTTTAAGTCTGAATTCTTACTAACTATAAAAAAGATCTCTAAACCATAAAAGGCAGTTTTGGAAAAACATTCAATACCATTCCTTTATACAAAATGATTAATCTTTCTTCCTTAATGACCCTGTTTTCTACCCTAAGAGTAGTTAATGCGATTTAATTTTCACATCTGTGAGTCACTGGAAAACTTCGAGATTTCTTCCCAAATCTTTAACCACAAAGGCTATCCTAGGCAACAAGTTTCTTTGCTCACACTTGCAGAAAGGGTACAGATCATTTGCAAGCACATGCTATTCAACACAGAGGGCTATCACAACTCATACTCAACTTCCACAAATACACAGAACACATGTGCTGCAATAGCCTCCCTCCACATTCAGTACCCCATCTTCCCTCTCAAGAACCACATACCTGTATTAAATTTTCAATCTAGAACTAAATACAAAGACTCCAAAAACAAAGCAAGTGCAAAGGAAACATTGCAACTCCTCATAAAGGTATCAAATTGCCATGTTAAGAGGTGATGCTAATTTTTTTAAATAAGATATTCAAAAATAAAATTAAAATACATAGGAGACAATAGGGACAAGCAAAGCATTTCGCATCATCACAGTTAAACATTTCCAAGCTAAAAATTAAGGAAAAAAACAGTACCAGCCAGAACCCATGCTAAAAGCATGCACGCATACAAACATGCACACATATACATGACACTAGACCACGGTTAGGATGGCTTTTCTTTCCGTATATAAAGCCAGAGGCAATTCTTCCAAGTGATGTTATAACTACACAGCTAAGGTGTACTTGTAAAGAGCCTCTACTTTGGCCAATTAAAACCTACAGTTATTTTTCACTATTTTCAAAACCTTTGGGGATGGTTTAGGAGATTTAGGTATAGAATAAACTTTTGAACAAACTCAAGTGTTCCAAATAAAACTGAAAGTATTCAAAGTAAAAATAACACACTTCACAACTTTCACAAAATGTCTGTGAAATTGCCCTACACATAGGGAATTCATCTCCTCCCACAGAATTCACAGCTAGCCGAACAGCACTAGATCTTAATATTAAACAACCTAAGACTATTTCATTTCTGCAACACACATTCCAAAAAACACTCTCCAAAACACGGCATTTTAATTAACACACCAAGAAAACTCCCCTGAAGACCTGCTACACACAAAAGAATTGCTTTGATCCCAACGATTCTGCACATTTCCCCCTGTTATCCTTCCTTAATTTATCAATCTAGGGCCGATTTGATACCTTTCCATTAAAAAAAAAAACAACGAACCACCCCTCTGCTAGAGGCAGAGGTGCTGCAGAGGTGATGATAACCCTAGGAAAAGAGAAGCTGTCTCTTTAAAATGCCCTGCAATGTCCCTGATCCCACGTGGAACCAACATCAGCAGCACTTTCGCATTAACTTCAATGTGAGGAGAGATGAGGCATCATTATTTCATATAAATAAAACGAGGAGACTGCAGAATACATTCTTTATAGGAGACAAACAGGTGAACTGAACGTGCCAGGGAAATCAGCAACCACCCGCAGGAGAGGTGCCCTGCCCCAGAGCCCTCTTTGCTCTCCCTATGGAGCATTAGCTCAACCCCACACCACTCTGAGGAATCCAGTTTAAATAGAGGAGTGAGCCACCAAGAAAACTTGAAATTCAAAGGCAACGAAAATGCACTTTATAAACCGGAAAGGTTTACTCTTTGCCTCACACATCCTAATTAGATCAGGAAAGTGACACTACAAAAGCATTACATTCCGGTCCGGAAAAAAAAAAAAAAAAAAAAAAAAAAGGGGAAAGAAAAAGACAGAGGAAAAGAAAGGAGCCCCCATCTCCCCAAATCCCCCAAACACACACACACACCAAAAAAAAGCATTAAAAAAGGAAGTTATAAAGCACCACATACAGCATTTATCTTATCTAGGATCACTCCGCATTACCCCCAAGTTATACACTTTCTGCACCATCATCTCCCCCTACCTCTCTGTCCTGAAAGGGATTTTCACGTTTTCTCATTGTCGGTGGCGAGTTTTAAGAGGCTTTTGCCTTTCCAAAGAATTCATCAACAGAAAAAAAATAATAAATATTAACTCCTTGCTCCCTGAAACCTTAAAACGGTCTCGGGAAGACACGGGTTTTATTCTGTTACCTTGAGGAAGAAAAGGGGGAGCAGCCCCGATTTTTAGGTATTTTTTGGCATTTTTTTCTGATTTTTATTTTGTTATATGCCTCAGTTCTCCCTCCATTTTGGTTGTTTATGATACTGACAACAAGCTGTCCCTGCTCTCTCTCTCTCTCTCTCCGGATCTCTCCTGCTTTCAGTTAGCAAACCCCCCTCCCCAATGCAACACGACTCAGCACTTACTTGGGTTCACACTTTTCTCTAAACACACACCGATGGGGAAGGGAAAAGCTCCTGAGCTACTCGGAGGAGGAGAGCAGGCAAATTCGTTTCTTTATTACGAAAAAAAAAACTTTTGTCCAAAAAACGACGGGAAAGGGGGGTCGAGTGCCCCAAAGTCACTCCGGATCCCCCCAAAGACGCAGCCGCCAGGTCCGGGGGACACCCCACGGGTAGCCGGGTCCATGGGGGAAATTTCTGTGCGAAATTTGTCCGGTTTGAGGCGGTGGGCGAATTTATATTAATTTTTTCCCTCATTTTTCGGCACCGCGGTCTCTAATGTCTTCCGCTCCCTCTCTCGCCGCTCTCGCCGCTGTCACTGCATTCACAGCACAGGCTCCGGAGAGGCGAGGAGGGGAGGGGGCGGCCGCGCCGCTCCTGCCCCTGCCCCTGCCCCGCGCCCCGGGCCCGGCCCGCCGCGGGGGTCGGCGGCGGGCACCCCGCGCCCTCCTGCCGTCCCCCGGGCAGCCCCGCCGCCTCGCCCGCTCCTCGCGAACCAACAGAGCGCCGCGGGGAGGGAGGGGAGGAGTGGAGGAAACTCCTGAGAGAGGTTTTTCTGAAAATCATCTCTTTCTCCCTCCGAGGGAGGGGAAGGGGGGTGGTGGGGGGGGGGCACCGCTCGCCTCGCCTCCCCTCCCCTGCTTTTCCCCCCGGGGGGGTCCGACGCGGGGCGGCGGGGGGCTGCGGGAGATGGGGGGAGAGGGATGGAAGGGAGGGATGGTTAACACAAACTTTTCCTCACTGCTCGCTGCTCCTCTCTCCTCTCCCCCCTCCTTCTCCTCCTCCCCCTTCATAATTTAAATAACCCTGATATTTCCCTGCTAAACCCCGGCGCCTGCCCCCCAAATCCGCAGCAGACTCACCGCGGGAGCCTCAGCATCCCCTCTGCGCCCCGTTTCCACCCTTTACAGTGTTCTCCGATTTTTCTGTAATTTTTTCCCCATATTTCGGGCTGGACGCGGCGGGCCTGGAAATTGTTTGCTTTCCCGTCTTTCCAGCAGCCATTGTAGTGTATGCGCTGCGGTGCAGCCCAGCCTGCCGCACACGCCGCGCCCACACCGCCCGCCGCCCACACGCACCGCGGGTTGGACGCCTCCCCCAGTCAGTCAGGGCCGCGGCCGCGCCCCGCCGCCGGCGCCTGCGGACCGCGCCGCCCGCCCCGTTGGTGGAAGGAGGCGCCGCTCCCGGCCGGGCCGGGCGCGCCCCCGCCGCCATTGGCGGCCCGGCAGTGCCACTCAGAGCCGCCGGGGCGTGGGCGGCGCCGGCGGGGGGCGGGGGGGAGCCGCGGGGCCGTGAGCGGGGTAGGCTGCGCCCGTACTTAAGCGCTCTGCCCGAGTCGCTGACGTCTTTCGAATTGGAGACGGGCTGCCCCCCTCCCGCCCCGGGCTCCCGCGGACACGGCCGGGGACGGAGGTGAGTGCCGCCGGCGGCGACCCGCGCTGTGCCCGCCCGCCGCTTCCCCTTCCCGGCCGGCGGAGGGAAGTCTCGCTCGACCTTCGCCGGCCGCGGGCCGGGGCAGCCCCGCTCGGGCCCGGCGGCGGCGCGGCCCGGGCACCGCTCCCTGGCGGCAGGTGGTGCCGAGGGGACGCGGCGGGAGCGGCCGCGGGGAGCGACCCGCGGTGGGGAAAGGGGTCCCCGGGCACCTCCGGCCGCTCCGCCGCCGGCGGAAGGCAGGGATCGGGCGGGGGCTGCCGGCCTTGCCTCCGCACCTGGACGGCCCCCGGCCCTCCCGGGGGGCTGAGTCGGGCAAGGCGGCAGCTCCGCGGTGCTGAGCTTCAAGGCCCGCCGGCTGCCTCCTCCTGCCTGCGCCGCCGTAACAGCCCAAAAAGCGGCAGGATTTTTAGTACGGCCTTGGCTCCAGGGCTCAAAGTTTTAATGAGCTGGTCTATACTGCAGCATATTTAGCGCATTTGTAGCTATATGTGTGCATTTAAAGCAGGCCAAACGCTTTTCAATGGGCGGGAGCCTGTAGTAAAGTGCCCTGATGGTTTATGAACTGAAAAAGCCCTAGGGTTAAAGAGTGCCAGCAACAGCCCTGGTTCTCTGTGGTACAGTTTACAACTGTTAATGTGTTAAAGCATAATTAAGAACTGTAGAATAGACAAGCCTTCGGTTGTGGTTGGGCTCCGACCTGTAATCTGAAAGCAGGAAGGGAAGCCCGTACATGTGCAAAACCTGGGAGGAGGAGGAAGCTCGCTTCCTGCCCAACTGCTCATTCGGTCACACAGCAGCATTTCGGCGTGACCCGCCTGCCCTTCCAGCTGATAGTGTTTCAAGTCTGAAGTACTTCGGAGAGGGGGAGAGAGGAACACGCGCAGGAGCTATCAGACCTTTTGGGTAGTGCTAAGAATGTTTAAGCATTTGCCTGCTCTGAGCTGTGCATCTTCATTAGGACCTGAACTGCTTGTTCGTTAAGTAAGTGCTTAATGGATTGTGTGCATTGTTCCTTAGACTAGGCAAGGTTGTAGACTCTGGTAGTGTAATCAAACTGAAAGTGTCAAGTGCGGTTTGTATAAAGAACAGTGTGATTATGATGGCATGTCCTATGACTCAAAAGTATTCTTTCAGAGGGTAAGTCTGAAGTCAGACTAACACTGTACACCTTGAGGCATGTCTGCTTAGGGGATAATATCAATTAAATGCAGAGTTATAACACAGACACATGCAAACATACAAAAATCTTTTATCTGTTGTGGTGAGTTAGGTGAGGCGTTGTGGTATGCTGCTTTTGCTTCGTACTTCACCTTTCCCTCCTCCGTTCTTGAAGTCTGTGATGATGCTAGCATACCTGCTTGTGTTTCCATTTGAGTTGGAAGTGCCTGATCAAAAAAGCACTTCCACCCACCAAGAAAGAACATTTGCTTAGCTTGTGAAATTAACTTAAGCACTGGATAGTTCTCAAAGGAAAGTGAAAGCATTTCTGCCCCCCCTATGCTGTTCATTAAAAGGCCCATTTGCAGAAGATGATCATATGGAAAGCAAAGAGTACTCCAAGCACCAGGAAAGTATACATACACAGCTTGTTAAACCTAAGGCTTGTTTGCTGGGGATAGTTTACTCTTACCCAAAGAAGAAACCTCATGCATGGTCTTCTATGAGCTACGAAGAGCAGTGTTTGATATTTTTTTTTAATTTTAAATCTGGTATCAAGCAAAACGGGCTTTTTACTGCAGACTTGCACTTATCCTTCCCTAATGTGCACAGAAACAGGTCTTAGTTAAGAATTAGCATCAATGTTTTTTGAAAAAGTAAAAAACAAGATCAAGCTGTGTCCTTCATTAGCAGTACTTTAATTTTCTCCCTCTGTCCTATGTTTCTGATTGCATTGATGCAAGCAGTCATCTGGTCAACATTAATTTATTTTTTGTTAGGTTTAGTATTTGTTTGGAGCATGTACCTGTATCGCCATGTGTGTGCCGGAGGCAATGGATAGGAAGCTGTAAAGGGAGTGAGGGTCTGTTGTTCATCTTGATGTCATCATCTTGGATCAGTGCAGATTCTTGGCACTGAACTCTGTGTCTCTCAAGCTTACAGTTCCTAGAGTCAGCGTCAAGCTACTAAATGGTAAAAAATGTGATTCAAGCTGTCATACACAGTGTGGGTCTGGTCCCACCTTGCGGTGAAACCATTTCTTTTTCTGTTAAATGTTTGATACAGTAACACAGTAGATAGCTGGGCACTTGTCATACCTGGGAAAGCTCAGTGAAGATGCAGATGTGATCCAGCAAAGGAGTAGGAACAAATCTGGAAAAGTTCATTTGTACATTCCTCCCACACAGTATTAATTGAAGTGTCTACAGTGTGTTGGCTGTGAACAGCTTCTGTGGAGCTGTTTCTCCTACACATGGTCACTTCCTCCATGATACACAGGCCAGTGAGAGAGCTGCTGCAGTGGCTCCCTTCTCTGCAGGAATTCATCAGGAGTGAGCAGTCTTGGTGATGGGCTAAGCTTGCCAATGTTGTCTTGCTGTTACTGCTTTTGAAATAACGCTTTGCAAAAGAAGTTGGGGTTTTCTTTGGTTTGTTTGTTAAAAAAGATAACCAGACTGGTTTATTAGAAGGCCTTTATAGCATCCTGAGATTCAGACTTAATCCTGAGTTACTGTTAATAGTAGATACTTAACCTGTTTATTTTCCCTTTCTAACCAAGGTACGAGTATCTGTCTAGAATGTCCAGGCATGCGAAAAAGCTTAGAGATCATGATATAAATCCATGTATAGCGGTAAGATGATCAAATTGAGATTTCTGTCTGTACATTTCAATGTTAAGTAATTCACTTTCTGGAGGGCTATTTTGTGGATAGAACACTTTGCATTAAAAGTTTCTTAAGAGTCTGAAGATGGGAAGGGCTGAAAATCATCCACTATAATAAGCATGAAATAGCAAGTAATTCCCCATAAGGAGGAGTAATTCAACTGATAGCAGTCTCTTAAATTTTCTGTCCCTAAAGCCAGAGCCTGAAATCCTGGTTAGACAAGCTTGGTTATTTTTTAAAAGTCTTTTGTGAGTTATACCAAGCATCATTGTAAACAACTATTCTGTGGACTCTGTACTTACTGTCTGAAGAGTACTATTCTCTGTTATCTCCAAATGAAATCACTGCTTGGAAGTACTGATGATCCTTTGTAATAGGTGTTCCTTTGCTCTCTTTGATAGTGTTCTTTCTGAGGAGCTCAATCCTATCTTTATAGATATTCTGGGACCTGTTAAAATGTTTAAACATTGAGCACAGTAACTTCCCTCAGCTCTGAAGTATATTTTCCCCTATTAAAGGAAACAGATGCCACTACAAAATGTATGAATGACAACAACTATAACAAGGATCTGTGTACTGATTATTTTTTGAAGTACAAAAACTGCAGAAAATTCTGGGTAAGCACAGTAAACTTCTTAACTTTTACTCCTTGCTTTGCTTTATGTGTATTACTTCTGACATGCTGCTTTCTGAACCCTTCACTCTTGGCTAATGATGTTTTTACAGTAACTTACCAGCCCAGGTAGTCTCAGTATGCATTGCTGGAAGACTTAAGCACATGAACATCAAAGTACTTCACCTTGGTTGTTCTGAGTTTACTCTCGTATATTGCGAGTCAGTGTTCTTGCAGTACCTGATGTTTTCCTCTGAACTTGAGTCACATATTTCTAGTAATAGGTTCTCTTTTAAACAGATGCGGTGAAAAAGTTCTGAGGAAAGGTAAAGTTATCTGGTCTCCCACTGGTTTGGGTTGTGTGTACCTTAACCTAATATAAAGCTTATTTGGTGGTAGAGAAGTATCATAAGGAACTATGTGCTGTTAAACTGTTTTCTGCTTTTTCCTTTCCTTTTATTATTGTAGTAAAGAGGCTTTAGCTTAGCCTTTAAATACTTATGCAAATTCAAAAAAAAACTATTTACAGATGATGGTGCATTAGTCTGGCACACTAGTAATGGGAATACCGATTGCACTGTATTCTGAAGCAGCAAGGTAAGCTATCAGGTGTCTTAGCTAAACATACTAGTAGTTAGTTCATCAGCTAATCAGGCTTAGAGTACCTAGGTCTTGATATATAAAGCATTTTCCTGTTAAAGAACCTTGTTTGTTTAGAGCTTTGGAGCAAAGGTTCTGTGAAATCTGTTCTCATGGTCTCTTTGTTCTATTTTCAGCATGAAATTATGATGCAAAGGAAGAGAAGTGGTGTGAAACCTGAGATGCCCCCAGCAGAAGAAAGAAAGAAAATCTTGGACTCGATGGGGAAGCTCTACTAACTAGAAACCCGAATTCATTGACTGTTGTCACTGTACATAAGAAGACTTAGCAGCAGCTAGTTACCATTTTATGAACTGGATTTTACAGTTGCCATACCTTGGATTAAAATAAGATCTTAAATTTTGAAATGTGTGAGCTTTCTAGGATAGAACTTCCTGGGTTACTCATACTTCCTGTCATAGGAACCTGACCTCTTTTTATTGTAAGATACGGAAATAGTGCAACTTCTGTAGAAACTTTTGGAAGTAGAAACTACTTTGCTGTGAAATTATAAATCTAAAATTAATGGGACATGCAGAAAGTCTGTTAGAAAAGATGGGATTGGTGAGCATTGCAGTGTGGTTCTAAGTTCTAAAACTGGAGGCCGTTGAGAAGCTGGTACATGCAACTTATTTCTTGCACTCAGCTGTTCTGCTCAATAGTATGGATTTATCATGTGTGATTTTATCACTATTTTCACTTGTGTTGAATTCTGTGTCCCCAGTTAAAATAAGACTGTTCCTAAACTAAAATCCTAAATCCAGCAAGCTTATCATTAGGTCTGCTGCTGTACTTGTCAGTGACAGCAGAAGCTTGCAGTTAATCAGATCTGCAAGTTTTGCTTGTTAGAAGGTTAGGGAGACTGGTGAAGATAAAACTGAACTGCTCAGGTCTGAGCTGAATAGTAATTTCTGTGGATAGTAAATAGATACTTTGGTGGCGGGCAGGCAGGGGAGGACTTGCAGACATGTAAACAGATCCTCTGAGTGACATGGCAGGTTTAACTATAGTACATCTATCTAAGACTCTGGACAGCTGAAACCTGGGGTTTGGAAATGCTTACTCATACCAGATTACAAAGCTCAGTTTAAACAGGTACTCTAATCTTAAATAAGGTTGATTCTTTAGCTAAATTGAACAACTAATAAATGTAAACAGGTTGCTGTCTAGTGGAAACAGTGTGTTTTGCCTTCTGGTGTCCTGGCTTAAAAGCTTGTATCCTGTGATAAAACAGAAAAACTACCGTCATGAGCTCAGGTTCCATGTGAAATCCTTTAGTTCTTACTGGGATCAACTTGGCAGAACTCTGGCTGACCTCATGAAGGATGGTGTAAAAGTGTTGTCTCTCTATTTAGACTGTTTTGGAAAGACTTCATGGCTTTCTGTTTCTCCTGTCTGGCTTGTCTTGTTTCTTTCCACTGTCTAGTAACTCCACAAAATCTGCTTTTGCTCCTCCTTTCTGTTCTCCATCTACATCTGAGTTTTGAAATGAATTTATCCTACCCTCTCTGTTGGAATGAGAGTGTAACTCAACGCCTTTGAGTATGTAATTCTCCAAGCAAAGCTGTGCAGCCTTTAGGCATGTCACAAGTTCTTGTCAGTTCCTGGCAAGGAAAATGTACTTTCTTCCATCAAGATCATAAGATTCTTTATTTCAAATTACTTTCTCCTTGTTTAAAGCAGAAACTTTGACATTTTCTTCTTTGTGTAGTTGTTTTGTTTGTTTGTTGTTGTCTTTAGCTGGTTTTTTGGTTTTGGTTTTGTTTTTGTTTCCCTGTGTGTGGAGCTGAAGATATTTTCATTCTAGATTCAAGGGCATGTTCTTTTCTGCCACATCCGTGTCACCTTTTAATACCTTCCCACATACCAGTCTTTCCTCTTTTTTTTTTTCCTATTTGACACCAGTTCTTTTTTGACTAATTTTAACATTTTGGTCTCTTCTCATTGCAGTTTTTTTTCCATTACCTTTGTTCTGTCTCTGATCTAATGATGTAGTCTTGCAGTGACTTTCTAGTACAGCTCCTTTTGAAGTTTGCATGTTCTCTGCTCTCTCATAGTGAGAGAACTTGCTTTCATTAAACTTAGCCATAATACTTCCTCATTAACCATACCTCACTTTGATGTTCTTGTTCATCTGCAGATTTTGGGGAGCTATTGTCCTCTTCCTTAGGACTGTGTCTCTTCAGACTCTTCTGGCTTTGCTGCCTTGCTTGTCTGAGGGCACCTTCTCTCCTACTTGGCACAGGTTTGTCTTTTGCCACCTCTGCTGTATCTTTGGATGTGTTCTTTGCTCCTATGGCTTTAGCTACTATTCTAGTGCTTGCTGTTTTTCTGCTGCTGTGCTCTTAAATTTTGGGCTTTTGTTAAAATCTACAGTGTATTTTAAATATATGCCAGAAAAACATCATCTTGTTCTTGATGTGGTTATGCCGATTCTTCTTTGCATAAGCTCAAGTTCCTTAAAATTATCTCATTTATCCTGGGACTTCCTTTCACCTTCCCTTTGCACGTAGAAATGCTCTTTCTCTCAGGTTAACTGTTGAACTTAAAAGTTGGGGTTT
Organism: Pseudopodoces humilis; assembly: GCF_049639895.1. Taxonomy (NCBI): domain Eukaryota; kingdom Metazoa; phylum Chordata; class Aves; order Passeriformes; family Paridae; genus Pseudopodoces; species Pseudopodoces humilis. The sequence continues at coordinate 37,915,871 of NC_142200.1, read as the reverse complement.
TTTCTTGACAATATTTATGTAAGAAGCTTCTGCTAGTGTTGTTTTCTTTTGAAGGATGACTGGCCTGTCTTTTGCCATTGATAGGTACCCTGTGTTGCTTTAAGTGTTTGTAAAGAACTAGTACTGGTCTTCAAAAAATCAGAAAAGGAGATGCATTACTGCCTTCAGGTATCAATGCAAGAATATGGGATCACAGGATGCACTAAGGTGTGTGTAATGCAGGAACAGTAGTCTAACATCAAACTTCCAATCATCAATGGATGCACTTGGTAGCTCCCTGTGGATGTTAGAACAAAAATTAGTTTAGTGTAGAACGGAGAGCAATTTAGGCAGTGACCTTTAGTAGATTTCATTCAGGTAATCAGTCATCTGTTGTAGGGAATGCCATTTATTTCCATTGCATATGCCTTACTGTTAAATAACACAGGTTCATGAAAAATCATGGGAGAGCATGGAGTTTTCTTCCTTGTGTCGTAATGTCTCTCAAGAGTGATCTGTTACTTGAGTATGCGATTTTATTATTTTTATCCGTCACTTGAGGCTGAGGTTCTTGCTTTCACTACTGAAGCTCGAGTGGTAGAGTGTGATAGCTAAGTCATAGGCTCTTATGAGTTGAGATTTTTCCATTAGTTTTTGTAGTGTGATTAACTATCTTTGGTTGTGAGCCAAAGATAATAGTCTTTTCCTCATACCTGAGAGCTTACATTCCACACTTCACTGGACATCCTGCCACTCTTACTGGACAAAAAAAATCGGGGCTGAATTCTTAATTTCCCTGAAGCACACTCTTGTGTATAAACTCAGAAAGCATAACACAGTGGACAATAATTAGTTAAAAAGCAGGGAAGGGACCGGAGGGTTGTGTTTTGTTTTTTAATGTGTGATTTTTTTTTTTAATATGTGTAATTACTCATTTGGCTTGTGATACAAGGACTAAGTCTGTATAGTGGCATTAAGGTTTGATAATTTTTTTGTTTGGCAGCTGGATGGTGCTGTTGTACAACAGACTGAAAACAGAAGCACTCCACCCACTACTGGCTCTTTGAAGCTTTTTTGGTCTTCCCACAGAGGTAGCAGAATTCATCCAATAGAAAGGAAAGATTGGTCCTGAAACAGAAAAGGAGGACGTGAGTCTAAATCATTGCTGGGAAATAGGAGACTTCTGTGCAGCCTCAGAAGCCTTAGAATATGGTCCTTGATAGATTTTTTTTCTTTCACTGTTACTTGATCACAACTAGGAACTGAGCAGCAGCTGTAGGTTTTCTCACAGGTCTGGGTGAATATCCCAATTCCCACCTGTACATTTTTGCCATCTCATTTTTTCTGTTATCTACAGTGCAAGGCCTTGTCTGGCTCAGTTTTCTACTGCCACAATTGGGATGAGTCTGTGCTCTTGAAGATGTTCAAAGGAGTTTCACAGAATTGCAGAGTATGCTGATTTGGAAGGGACCCACAAGGATCATTGAGTCCAAGTTTTCTAGCTCTAGAGCCCTGAAATTTTCTTAGGATTTAGCTGAAGCTTTTAAAGGCAGGTAGTTGCATCTGCTGCTGCTTCAAGTCTCCTTCATGGTCTTGTAATAAAACTTCAGCACTCAAGTGATCAAGAACATGTGCATAGGTGAGCTTTTGGTGGAACTTTTGCAGAACAGATAAGATGAATTTAGAGTACAAAATGTTATGCTGCTCTAATGCATTTGGAGACAGCCTTTAACTCATGTTAAGAGTATCTACATCTTTAAAGATGGTCTTCCAAAATAGCCATAAAATAAGTAATTATTTTGTAGAAAAACAGTACACTGTTGCAGGCTTTTGTTTTCTTGGAAGAATCTGAGGCAACTGGAAGAAATAGTTCTGTAAGTATCAAAGTAGTAGGAAAGTGAAACAAGCAGACTGCTTCAGAATGTTTTATTTTTTGTTGCAGCCTATTTGATATGAAGAAAAGGGAAGTACTGCATTTATATAACTAAATGCAGTGAATCATTTAAACTTAATTGTTTTATGACATATATCATACCATATGTAGTAAATCAAACCATCAGATTGTGAATAAGTAATTTTTCTCTATCCTTTAGGTTTTTACCTTGCTGACTCCTATCTCAAAATCCTTTTTTGGAAGAATGGTTCTGAAAATCCTCAATTATGACTTCCTCTTAAAAGTCCTACTACCCTTGAGCTACGTCTTTACCTATTCTACTTCAATAAACTGCTATGCACTGCAAACACTTCCTGATACCAAGAGACTGGCAGAACACAACAGAATTCTGCATAGAACAAAATTGAGCTAATGTCTGTCAAAATGGAAAACAATTGTAGCAAGGTGATGTGTAATGACAATATTACGCTCAAGATACTATATTCAGTCAATACCTCACTTTTAAAAGCAATTCACAGCTCCAAGACAAATTGACACTAACAGAAATAGGGGCCATCAGCTCAAGCTTGACTTTGAAGAATCTAAACATTTTTAGTTGATGGTAAAAGATTACAATTGCTTTGGCAAAAAAGATTTTGCAGTGTTTTTATGGAAATAGCCTGCTGGTAATATTTTGTTACTGTGTAACACTTGGATCTCAATTTTTTTTTTTCCCTGAAAGGTGGATCCCTGAGTGGTATTGCATGCAGAGTTGCAGTTGTTGAAGTGATCAGTCAATGTGGTTGCATATTACAAGTAGAGGGTGACATTTTCTCCTATTTTTATTCAATAGTGGAATTGAATGAAGTTGCTGCATTCGAATATATCGGTCATACAGTGCTTGCTTCAATCCATAGGTTTCAAAAGGGTGAGATGAAGCTAACGGGACAAATCCTTAGGTAGAGGGTACACTATGAATTTGCCAGATCCTGCAATATCAGTTTTTGAGTACTTTCTGGCTCTATTTTTCCTAAAGGTGAATGGTTTTGAATGGATGTTACTGATAATCTTAAGAAATGCTGTGTTTTGGTATCCATCTATGTGACAGGCAAACTAAAGCGGTTCTTAAGTTAAAAGTGACTGTTCAAGATGTCGGAAAAACCCCTTTGACTCTCAGATGGAAAATGAACAGGCCTTGAGGGTTCTACACCTGTTGGCTGTTGTGTTGTTTAGCCATCAAAAGCCTGTGTATGACAGAAACTTTGATCCCAGAAGTTTCTGGTGCTTCATGTTCTACTTTGCACTTTTGTGCTGACAGACTGCTTGTTCTTACCTCAGCTCTGCTGGGGTTTATGGAGAAAATATTTTGTCAGCCTTGATTTTTGCCAGATCGACTGTGAAGTCTGCTTGGGTGTAGGTGAACAGAAGGAAATTTATTTTTCTGCGAGGTGTTGCTTGAATGAGTATCTTTACCGTCATTCCCTTCAACAGCTGCCATTCTATGTCCCTTCTTCCTCCCTCCAGCAGGTGCCTCTGAGTGATTCCCAGCATCAGTGCTAATACTGACCTCTACCCTGGGGCATGTATCCAGCTGCCAAATAACAAAGGGAAAAGGGAATGACCATTGCTCTCCAGCCCAGCTGGACCTCTGAGCACTTCTGTGGAGCTCCAGCCACCCTTGTGTTCCTGGGCTGGAAGGGACAATGTAGGGTGTCCGAGTAAGCAGCAAAATACAGGAAGCAAATGCTGAAGTCACAGCTGCTCCCACAAGTCAGAAGAGGCTTTCTGTGCTTGAAAAAGGGCTTAGCTATTCAAAGCTGTGAGCACACAAGGGCTGTGATTCTTAAACTCAGCGCTGTCAGTTGAGTCTGTTACCCTGGCATTATCCAGTCCACCACCAAACCCTGTCCCTGAGCACCTTATCTACACATCTTTCCAATAGCTCCAGGAATGGTGACTCCACCACACCCCTGGGCAGCCTCTTCCAATGGCTGACCACCCTTTTGGTGAAGAAAATTTTCCTAGTCTCCAATCTAAAGCTCCCCTGGCAAACAAGGCCTTTTCCTCTTGTCCAGACTGACTCTCAGCTCATTACAATCTGCTTTCAGGCTGTTGCAGAGAGCAATGAGATGCCCCACTGAGCCTCCTTTCCCCCAGGCTAAACAACCCCAGTTCCCTTAGCTACTTCTCATAAAACTTGTGCTCTAGACCCTTCTTGAAGAATGTCTAGCCTTCCTGGACTTGTTTCCAAAGCAGTCCTATCAGCCAGGCTCCTAAACAGCCCAAAGTCTGTACACCAAGTGTCCAGTGTGGTGGTTCTGCCAAATTCTGGACACATCTTCCTTCTACCCCTCCACCTGCTCCATTCTCTGAAAATCAAAAACTCATTTAATGATTTCATGCCCCAGATGGTTTCCAACAGTCCTTTTCTGTTCACAAACAACTAGAGTCTTCCCTAGCTGGCTCTCTCATTAGCTATGTTAGGAAGCTAGGAATTTCCTGGACTTTTTTTCTCTGCTGTGCTCTATGAGGTGGCAAGCAGCTAGAATCAGATAGAACCTAGAAGGAACCATGTCTCCTAGCACCTTCAGCTAGGCAGCGTAAATAGTCTTTACAGTGTGCCCATCTATTTTGTCACAGAATTGATCACACTGCAATTAGGTGCTGCAAGCATACATGTATGAGGAGCAGAAACCCACTGAAAAGGCTCACTGGTAGGTCTTTACCTACATCTGCACCAAAAGCAGTTTTGAGGTTTCTGCCCTTTAAACTTTTAATTTTCAAAACCCTGAGAATCAATTATAATGATAAATAACACTTCAGTTCTTTTGCCATTTCTGTGAGACTAGAAGAGTTCACAAAATGCTTTGGTTTTCTGTGGTGTAGGAAAATTGCCAGCCAGGAGTTGGTAGAAAGTGTCAGTATTTCTTTCTCCTCTAGTTTGGCAGCTGCAGATCAGCCTGCCAGAAAAGCTGCTATAAAGCTGGATGTTAGCAAGCAGGCGGCTGCTCCTTGAGTCAAGGAAATCTCATTCTCTGACCCAAACAGGTACAGATTAATCAATTTTTGTACAGGTCTGCAAATGCAGGCTGGTCATTTTTGATTGCGCTGGTGAAGTCATTTGTTGCTGGTTATTGCTACTGTAAAGCCCCAAGAAGCTGACACTGTTTCTAAAATCAGAGCAATTTGCTAACATAAAATGTTAATTGATTAACTTGGTTTTGTTCATGTCATTTCTTGGGTCTAGAATTGCTGTTTACTTGTAGAAAACAATTTTTTGGGCAAGTTTTTTCTTGTGATTTATTTCCAGTTCAGCTTTCACATTGCTAGATTCTGCACTAACCTAAGAGAAAAAACATTTGCTGTTAAGTAAGGGATTAATACTGCTGATGAGATGTGTCTGACACAGGAGGTTCACAGATGTTCTTGCACAAGCCTTTAGAAGGGCATTCAACATGTGGCGTTGTAGGAACAGACTCAGCAAATCTTAGGTAAGGAAATTGACTTAATAAATCTCTTTTCATCTAACTAGACGGAGCCAAATCAGGTACTTAGCCAGAAATTTTTGTTTATTAGTGCAGTATAATTTGGTGCTTACAAAGCTCTCTGGTTTAGGCAGTGTTTGTGAGGTGAAGGCACAGTGGCATTGGGAGGTTTCCTGCTGGAAGAGGGTGGTTCTGCTGGGAGCACAGCGGTGCTTGCTGCAGAGATGCTACTCACAATCAGACATCCTCATCCACAACCCATCCCAAAAAAATCACTTGACATGAAATCTAAATAAAGCTGAGCTGTTTGGTTGACTGTTTGCTGCTTTTAATTTCATCAGTGATAAGCACCAGAGAGAGGCTGAAGTAGGGAATTGTCAGAATACCAGAAGGCATCCTAGGACTCTGCTTCCAGTCTCACAGTAATTTCTGGGGTTTCTAACAAGGGGAACTGTTCACTGTATTACATTCACATGCATAAACCCTTTTGTGGATAGTGCATGTGTTGGCATATGAAGAGTTCTTTCAAAAGTCCATATTCAATACAGATTTCAACATCTCTGGTCAGCAATTTTCTATCTCCAAGTACCACAGAAGTTTGCCATGTTTTATAATTGTGATTTCTCCCAAGAGATATGATTGCAGGAAGAAGAAATTTTTCTTTTGTCAGAAGTTGCCTCCCTATATCTTTTTCTCTACTGGAAGATGTGTGTGGTATTTGGGATATGCTTTTCTTCACAGTGGATCTTGGATGAGGGATCATGTGCTTTGGATTTTGCCTAACAGGTACCCTGTCAGGTAGCTCACAGATAGTGTTGACTCCCACAGTATTTATCCAAATGACCTTAAAATTACTTATTCAAAGAAACAAAATGAAGGTCATAGCCTTTCCCACCTCAATCCCCTATTCCAGTAGCTGAAATAGTGACATCTAATATTGGTTTGGCAGATTATTTCATGTAATGTCGTGAGAGACCCTACCTAACAAAACAGTAGTCAGCATATGCTGGATAATGTAGTAAGTGTAACAGTAATAAAGTTGTATTGTGGGTGGTGAAACACAGGGCTTTTGGATGCCTTACTCTGAGAATAGCCATGATAAGGATCTGCCTTCATAATAAGGTATGGAATTGTCATTCTGACAGTCTAGTAAGCTCTGTTTGACACAGAGAGAATGATACCTTCCCAGAAACAGCAGGACTTAATAAAGAGTTCCTGTACTACAAATAAGGGTAATAGAAACAAAGTTTTCCTCCTATACATTTCTTAAGGAAATGTGGTGTTTATGCAGATCGTATTACTGGTACCTTTCTTCCTCAGGTACTAAAAATCCCTAATTCTTGGTGGAAAAAAAAAGATGTTTGGCAGTAGCTGAGTGCTTCTTATGCATCTGCCTTGAATCCTGCCCTGCTGTGGAGGACAGCTAAGATGCAATTTACCACAGGCACAAAAAGAACTTCTAAATTCTTCACAAAGACCATATTCTACCAGCTGGGCTGAAACAAACAAAAAATACGCAAGTGATGGCAGCTAATGGCGTTTCCAAATAGGCCATCTCTAACCCTATTCTCTAGACAGGTACTTTGTACCTATACTAATAATTTAATTGTTCAAACTTCTAGGCCTCATTCCACCAAAAGAACCTCACAACAAAAACCCCTTTTTTTTAAAAAAAAAAAACCAAACCTAAGAGAAAACCAGCCTAAATCTGAGTAAGCATTTATAGATCAGTCTTCGCTGCATGTCTGTAATCATGTGCATGTTTGCTCTCTTCTGAAGCCATCATATTTTAGCTCTCAAAACTACAAATCTACAAATGTAATTTTTCCTGTCTTTGAAACCTGTTTAAAATATTTGAATGTTACTAAGCTAAATATCATTTGTGAGGATAATTGAAGCAAGCAGAGAGAATGGAAAAATAGTATTAGAGGGTATTTCCAGACTTATTTTAGTATGAAATAAAATAAAAATATATTTTAAAAATTTCCTCTAGGAGAGGGATTTTATTGCCAATGTAAAATCTGGATTTTTGACAAAATGGAGACCTAGGCCATAGACACATTACTCTTTTGAATAACTTTTAGAAATTCATATGCACCTGTACTATCGAGGTTCCCCACTCAGCAAATGGCCAAGTCTGGAGCCTCAGTTACTGGTGATTATATGTTCTATTGGAGCACATGGATGGGGCACAGTGCAGCCTGTGCCTTATTTGTTGTAGACCTGTGGCATCCCCACAGGGCTCTTGTAGTCATAGACCCATGCCCAGACATCATGAGTTTCAGACAAGCTTTTTCAGAATGGAAATCTGTCATTTTAAGCAACGTTTCTTCCCTCTAGGGGAAGTTGGCCTAGAGGTCTGTTGGCCCTCTAGGTATGTCTCAGGCTATACTCATGGTATGGAAATGCCAAACCACTTGATACATCTTAAATTCTGAGCTTTAACTGTTTTTATCACATTCCTCATGCTGTTACATCTCCATCCAAGTTCCTCAAGAAGTTGCACCACATGTTAACTTCAAGTCCTTCCTCCCATCTGGAGAAGTTGGTGCAAAAAAAGAAGATATGGAAATATTTTGCCTCTACTCATGTTGCCTTAGAGAAACAGCTTTTTTGGGAAGCTGGAGCCTAATTCTAGTCCAGTTTTCTTGTCCTGAGGTAAACCTAACGTTTGCCTTCAAGAAGATAAGTGTGTCCACTTTATTCATCTCTACCCTTGATGGCAGAAATTGTTTTCAATCCAGGCTGCATGGTCAGGGTGGAAATGCAGTAGATGCTCCTGCTCTGTGGAAACTCAGATGAAAGTGATTGAGACTTACTTTGACTATAGCCAAGTGTTCTAAAGTATTACACAGTCTGTGAATCTGGTTTTTCTGTGCTGTGTATTAATGAATAACCAACTGTGTACCTTTATGTTGCCAAGTTTGGTGTTTTAATTGTTCGTTTCAGAACATGGAAAGCAACTAATTGTTACTAGGTTGTGTTTGTTTGTTGTGGGGTTTTTGGGGTTTTTCATTTTTATTTTTTTTAAAGTGGTGCCTATGATTAGTAAACAAAACATTGTAAGGTGAGATAAATTGAAGAGCTGAGCTAACAGCTCACCACTGTCAAATGAGGAGACCCTGCTCCCTTTACCCTGTCCCATTGCCTAGGGACAGCTCATCTTCAGCTTCCACCAGTTTTTACACTTGCTGGGTCCTTCACTGGACTGCTCACATTTGCTACCAAAGCAACTTAAAGGGAACAGCTCCTCTGTGGGTGGTGATGGTCTTACATAATTTCACACTTAAACAAAGTGATTGTGCAAGCACTGGGACATGTGAGCCTCAGGCACAAAGCAGCATCTGCTTACAGATAACCATTTATGATTGCTGCCCTTCTGTTCACTTACAGACATGGGAGGGCTAGTGACCTCCCATGTAAGACTGGGTTACCACAAAGTGATGAGTCAAGATTGTAACAGCTCACATCCTCTGTGGCTCACCAGAGAGACCTCTAACACCAAAAGATTCCAGTTGCAGGTCAGTGGGTTCAATTCCAATTTTCCCATATAGTTGTTTAACAACAAAAGCCTGCAAAAAAAGGTCTGACTAACTAATCATGAGTATTGCTTCCTGTTTTTTTCTGAAGCTAAACCCAGAACAACGGTTTGTGCAATGATGATGAACTGTTAAATAAATTAAGTCTCCTTCCCTATGGACTTCATAATAAAAATTGTAAATAATGTTTTGCAAACACAGCTGCAGGCCTACGGACTGTCATTCCCAGATGGCATGAATTAGTGGAGGAAGGTTTTTTGTGCTTCCCTTGTCCAGTGCCCACCCCTCCTTGGGTTTTGCATGTGCTAGTTTTGGTCAGGGATGACTCAGCTGCTGGTCAATCACCTGCTGAAGTGCTGAAAGTGCTGATTTGGCTGCAGTTCCTCAAGCAACAGTGAACTATCAAGGCAGACTGGAAAGAGAATAGTCTTCTGCAGCTGGGAGAATTTTCGTGCTTGCACATCTTGATTTGCTGCTATTAGAGGTTGCACAGATACTACTGTGATATCAAAAATGGCTATTGAGATCTTGCTTGCTAAAAAAGTTCCTTGTGCAACTGCTTATTCATAACAGAGCTTTTCACAGGAATTGCTCAAAAGTTGTCTTTAAGAGAAAACCAGATGGTGAATGGCTCATGGACAATGTAATTAGATAAATGCTTGTAATGGATGTTTTGCTGTTTTCCTGTTGGTGACTTGCAAAGTAAGGGAATATTCCAATCAGAGTGATTGTTCCAGAAAAATATATGATGTCGAGAAAATCTTTCTGAAATCTTGTTATTTCAAATTACCATTTTCTGGATTGGTGGTGGAGGAGAAAGACAGAAGGAAAACTGAAAACCACATGGAAAACTTTGCCAGGCTCTACATCCCTACGTGTCCAACCAGCAGCTAGGGAGAGAAATATCTAAAACTTATTGTCACCATGTGGCAAGTCTAAATGTCTTTTACAAACAAAGACTGTTCAAAAGATAAAAACCAATGTTAGTTTACTGCAATAATTTTTAGCTTATGTGATCAATGCTCCTTTTTCACTACTTTATTCAGGGTTGGTATCTTCTTCACCTTAGGAGTCAAAAAATCACAGAATCTTTTAGCTTGGAAAAGACCTCTGGGGTCATTGCGTCCAATTGATGACCAAACACCACCACATCAATTAGAACACGACACTGTCACTTCTGATCTTTCCTTAAACACTGCCAGGAATGGTGACTCCACCACCTCCCTGGGCATTACAATTCCATTACATTTCCATTACAATGCTTAACAAATATGAAAAAGTTCCTCCTGATGTTCAGCCTGAACTTCCCCTGGCACGGCTTAAGGCTGTGTGCTTTAATCCTGTCATTTGTTACCTGGAAGAAGAGGCCAACTGCCCATCTTGTTCCTTTCAGGGCATTGCAGAGAGTGTTAAGGCCCCACCTGAGCCTCCTTTTCTTCAGGCTAAACAACCTTAGCTCCCTCAGCCACTCCTCATCAGACTTGTGCTCCAAACCCTTCACCCGCTTTGTTGCTCTTCTCTGAAAATGCTCCAGAACCAAAATGTCCCTCCTGATCTGAGGGGCTGAACACAGGACTCAAGGCGTGGCCTCACCAGTGCCGGGTACAGGGGCACAATCCCTGCCCTGCTCCTGCTGGCCACACTAATGCTGATTCAGGCCAGGATGCCACTGGCCTTTTTGGCCACCTGGGCACAGCTGGCTCATGTTCAGACGCTGTTGCCCAGCACCTCCAGGTTGGTTTCCTCCAGCCACTCTGCCCCAGCCTGTACAGGTAGTAGCAGTGTAGAGTGTATAGTCATGGTGTATATACCATCTGCCTGCTCTCAGCAACAGTAGCACCAACTGCCCCTGCTGATGAGCAGACACTGTGAGGAGATCATCCCCATGCCTCTCTTGTGGCCCTAAGGAAGAATCAGCATGTGGAGAACAGTGTCATGGCTCCTGTTCAGCTGGTTATCCGGGTCACCCTTTCCCAACAGGTATTTCTTACCATCATCTTTGTCAGCATCTTCTGAGCCAAAACCCTCCTGCAAACCAATGGTTGCACAATGGTGGTTAAATTCCCTGTCATGTAGGGTGGAGAAAACAGAGCCAAAAAGAATTATTTAAAGTTACATATCTGTGTAACTTCTCATTGTGGCAAAGCCAGAGGGTTCATCACCTGGCAGGACCAAGGTAAACAAACTAAGTCTATTTTTATCAATTCGTATTTTTGGAATACAAATTATTGATGTTATTAACTTTTCTGGTGGGGGGAAAATCCAAGGATGTGGCAGAATCCCAATGCATAAGCCAGATTTCCTTATATAGTCACTCAATAAGCCTTCAAACTAGTCCTATGATAAGCATATTGTTTGAAAACCAGATAGGGGATTTACTCAAAGGCATTCCTTCACGTATTTTCCCATGAGTATTCCACATTAGTAATATTAAAACATATTCCATTGTCGGGAATAGCAGACATTGGACTTGGTGCCATTTGAGGTACACACAGAACTAGTGATCCAAGGCATCACCTCATGCAGAATGCAAATGTCCATATATCTGCAGAAAAGTAAATGCAAGGGTGCACACACCTCTCCAAGTGCTGCCTACTCTAATCCCATTCCAGCCTCTGTGGAAAGCCACTGCTAAAATGTGTGTGCTTAGTTGCTTGACAGCATACACAAATCTTAAATACAATTATTAGCAGCATTGTATGACTGTGATTTTCCTTTGTTTTGTCTTCCTACCTCAATTTCTTTTCAAACCATCAACCACTTTAGTGTAGAAAGTTTCCATACCACTGAAGCTATTTACCATTATGTTAAGCTAAAGTTAAGCACAACATCTGTGTAAAGTTTATAGGTATTTATCTTTTTCTTCTAAGACAATTACTCTTGTTAAGAGACAATTACTTTAAAAGACTATAGTTCAGTTACAATCAATCCATTTTGCTAATCTCTAAAAATATCCAAGGTAACAGTGGTCAATTTATAGCAGTCCTTTCTCTATGCAAGCAAAACACAAAGGTTCTTAAAATTTTCCATCCAAGTCTCGTTACAGTCCAGCTAGGGAGTGGCAATAGGATGGAAGCCAAGGAATTTCCAGAAATCTTGAAGTGCTACTAAGTCACTACTGACGCAGTGCCCTGACTACTTGCTTGATGAAAGATGCAAGGCCATTCTGCCCCTAATTAGAAGATATTATTAATGCATACCAAAAAAGAGTAAAAAATTCTTGCCTGCATATAGTGGGGAAAGAAAAATGGTACTTATTTTCCCATTTAGGAACAAACACAATCTTTTAGCACTCTTTGGCCCCAGTCTCTGGAAAAGACTATTTTAGTTACCACATTTTCTAAGTCCCTTTCTCAATTCAAGTAATTCTTTATTCAGATTATATTTGGTATACTGTTTAAAAGATTAATGCTTCTATTGATGCGAAAATATCCTTAAAAATATTAGTAGATGCATAAAATCTGGAGACCAGTCCTGTGGCAGAATGTCTCCCAAAACAGGTTTAATGTTTATATACACAGGTGTGAAGCCCTAATGAATCCTGAACTTCATTAGCTACAACAGAAGTTCTAATGCAGGAATGTAAGAATGGACATTGTAGATTTCCTGGGGGTGATTTCCTGGATTTCAAAGTGGCAAGATCACGTGCTTCAACACAGTTTTTAGAGAATTTGTATTTGGTTTTAAAGGCATAATTTATTGCTCTGACTTCTTCAAAACCCTCAAAAAAAGAATTGTTGTGAACTTATCCCTTAGCTTGTTCTCTTGATCTCCTTGGATTTCTACTGCTACATTCTGGATTTTAAGACAACACTATCAAAAAGAAAAAGAACAAGAAACCAAAATAATCAATCTGTAACTCAGGTGGAGAACATGGATAGATATTCCTGGTATGTCTTTGTGGCTTTTTCTGCTCTAATATAACAAAACACAAAAACATATATATACAAGAGAATAATACAGGACAGGCCTTCATGATGGAAATAATGCAGCAGCTCTTCGTGTGGATGTGAAAAATCCATTGTTTCTGTGCCATGTTCTGAAAAATAACGTTAAAAAGGCTAGGCTTGTGGCTGGCTGAATAAAAATAAATGCTGCAAACATGCCACTGTCTCCTTAGCCTAGGTTCCTAACAGTCAGGGTGCTACCCCCTAAAATGCTTGCTATAAGAGATTATTTAATCTGACAGACAAGTCACTACCTGGCTTCAGATGTCAATCTCAAACCTGCTACAGTATACTAAATTGCAAAAACTAGTTGAAAAGATTTTTAAAAGAGGATAGGCTTGGAAATCTTCCTGTCTGCCTCTTTATACCTCTGTGTATGCAGAATCAAAACAAAATCTAAACATACATATATGTATGTATGTATATGTATATATGTCTGTATATAAATGTTCTGGGGTGACTTTATGACACTGGTATGTATCTCCAATCGCCTGGTTTATGTTACATATTAAGTTCTGTACCTATATTCCACTCTTCCAAAGTGCTTATCCTTTTTGCAAAATACCTTGTTTGTGAGACACTATGTAAACCTACCCCTATTTTAGGTCAGGAAATTCTCTAGAACAGTAGAAACTGATCCAGCCTTCAAGAGTCCTGTGGACCAAAACAAAGTTTTCTGGCACATCCCACAAAGAGACCATATACCAACTAATTACTCATCAACAATACCACCAATATCATCCTTCCCTCTTTTCTTGTACTCTCCACATATTTAGTGGACTCCCATTTGAACAGGTGAATTGAAGTTCCTCACTTTTTTTATCCCTCCTCCAGTCTTTTTTTCTAAGGAGGTTTTCCACTTTGGATATTGCAGTTCTTTTCCAACAAATGTAGCTGCCTCTTTCCAAATCTAGGAAAAAGCAGATATCAGGACACTATTTCTTACATATGAAGTGATTCTTTAAGTGCTCTCTCCTCTTTGAATGGGAGCTGAAAATCTGACCCATTTAAATGGGCAGAATTACAGTCACACACAAATTAAAAGCAAAGAAACCTTTTCAATTATCTGAATGCTAAGGACCAAGCCACAATCCCTAAAATGTTGTTATAAATGTCATTGCAGATAAAATTATCTGAATCTAAAAGCATGAAAGAGGGCAGTCAGACATTTCATTGCCAATGTGGAAAAAATAAAGGTTGAATAAACTAGTATCATAGCTGTCTTTCAAGTCCTTGGCTCAGAAGCAAGGTTGGAAACAGATTTCTGCCTCTTGCTGCTGGTGGAGATAATTGCTACAGCAGGCTCTAACTGCTTCAAGTATTTTTATTTTATTTTTGGTGGAATTAACTTGGTATTCCTTTTTTTAGGAAATTTGAACACAGAAATTTCAGCTAGGCGCCTTATCAATTACTCCCATTGTCTGTTAAAGACTGACTAAATACCAGAGGGTAGAAATTACATACTTCCTGAAGGAAACACTTCAAACTAGCCCCTCACCTGGCTATTCTAGTGATATTTGCTCCTTCTGGATATACCACCCTTGACAGATGTGATTACTTGGAACTGACAGCTCTCTCTTAATTTGTTAAAAGCTCTCCAAAACACAGGTAGGACATTCTGCAATAACTGTAGCATGATTCAAATCAGTTTTGTAACTTTACTAGCTGTGCATGGTGCATTGTGTGAGTGTGCATTGTGTGTGCTTCAGGTTTAATCATTATGCCAGAAATACGCAGACAATAAATAATGCAAAGTGTGTTTTCTAGAATTAAGATAGAGATAACCTTCCATGTTAACCTTCCAACAAAAATTCACATTTCAGGGGAACAGTCATTAAAGACCATGTGCTCAACAGATTCCTCAGCTATCATGTGTCACCTTGCATTAATCCCTCAGCAAGCTGCCTTTACAGCAATACAGTTAATAGAGGTGATGCAGATACCTGCCCAGGGCGATGGCATCATCACCCAGGTTCCATAGCTGAGACCATGGCACCTTCTAGGTGTGAAGTTTATGGTGCCAAGAGGCAAAACTTGTTCAGCAAGAACCTGTTGAATTGCTGTTGGCTGTGTGTGCTGACAGTGTTGCTCTTGCTGCTCGTATTCTGGCTCTGTTGATTCTTCTCTCTGTGCCAAAGCTGGGTTTGCTGCCTCTGGACCCCAAGACACGGACAGGCGAAAGTGTAACAATATGTCTCAGGGTCCCTCCCTCCTGGGCAGGGACTGTGGAAGACTGCTCCACTACAAGTCCTGCAGAATGTTTTAATGTCTTAGATGTAGCTATGCACGACTTTGGATAAGGGGTGAAATCTCTCAACACAGCTGTACCAAGAAACCAGGTTTGTTTTAATCGAGCAGCAACTACCCAGCAGATTCAACACCGCAAGGCACCTTGGCGTAGAACTTCTGCCTTTGTCACGCCTTTGTCTTGAACATCTCTGTCACAATATCCGTAGTGTGATATTGCCAAGGGCAAAGAAAGAAGGTGTGATTTTTTCCACCTCTCTTCCCTAGACAGAGCTATATTTTCCTCAGCCATAGGCCATGGCCTACCTGTGAAGTTCTCACAGAACTTCAGGCTGTGAGCTTGGTCACCAAGAGGCCTGTCTCTTTGAAAGAGAAAATATCATCAAGCTGTAGACACCTAAGACTAGAGAGAAAGTTGTCATACAGTGAGTGGACAAAAGACCCTGCTTGTAGTGCTCTCTCACCTACTGAAGCATTGATAATGCATTTTTAAATGTCACCTGTGAGACAGTAATCCTGCATTTTTCTAGAATATCTGATAACTGTGGATCCAAACCCATTTCTCTTGATTGTCACAGCAAAGAAAAAGTCAGTGAGAGAAGCTATTTTGTTAAAATACTTATTTCACAAAGCCTATGGCTTTGAACAGCTGCTTAGCAAAGTATGCAGTCCACACCGGTGTCTTTGGAAGAACAACTTCCCCTAGGAAAGTTACCAAAAAAGAGGTACCTGCTTGGCTCCTTCCTAAAATGAAAACAGACCACCATGAACATCAGATTCCAAGCAGGTTCACATAGTTCCTGGGTGTGAATTCCAAATTCATAAAATAAAAATGGAGTTTGTATCTCAGCTACTGTTTTTTTGTTTGTTTTTCTTCTCAGTCCTGTTCAGATGATTTAATCATGTTAATTTTTCTTGGCACTATGTTCTCCATGTTTTGAAGCATTAGGAGACACCAAGATTTCTGCTACCACAGGAATATGATCTCACATAGAAAAGGAATACAGCAGGCAATAAAATACCATGGGTTGCCTTTGAATCACTATAACCATGATTATTAGGCCAATGCAGACATCCCAGCCAAATGTGGGACAGCAATTTTTTGGGAGAGACTATTTAAAATTTCAAGCAGTAGCCATGAGACCAACAATTCTTTTGTGGGAGCTGCCTGATATACCATCCAGCACTCAGACATTACGCTGTCACAGCTGAAATGCTCTTCCCTTTCAAGTTTATCTTCTTGTTTGGGTGCCACAGTGATCCTTCCATGAGTTTTCTTTCTGAGAGCAGAAGGAAAGACTCTTTCTTGGCATCAGGAAAGCAGTAAGTCAAGATCATTGTTATGCTGGAAGTAAGCCACCTTTTATCTCAAGACATTTATATCCCAGTTGAAGATCCAAACACTCACTCCATGCAGCCTCCAGAACACAGGGGAAGGATGTGTGCTGTTTGACCTCCAGGATACAACTCCACATCTGTCATGCCATCATAGGAGATGGGGGAGATAAAAACCACCACAGGACAGGCTGTAATCCTCCAGGCACATGATGTAATTTACCAGTGACCACAATATTCAATGTGGTAGCAGCACATTTATATAAAAGCCATTATTTGTGTACTCCTACTAGGACAGCTAGCAAGCAGAGATTTTCTGGTGAAGCTCTGTATGACATATTATGTATGCTCAGTCTAGTACAGAAATTGGTCTCTAAGAGATATGAATAGACTCATAACTAGTTTTTGCATATACTCAATGAGTCCAGTGAAGGGCTGCAGAGATAATTAAGACACTGGAGCACCTGCCATACAAGGAGAGGTTGAGATTTCTGGGACTGCTTAGTCTCGAGAAAAGGCTCAGCCCCAATGCGTATAAGTACCTAAAAGGAAGGTGTAAAAGACAAACTTAGACTCTTAGTGGTATCCTCTGAAAGGATATGAAAAAAAGTACATTCAATTTACACACAATTTTCATTTATTTGTTTTTAAAAAGATTGTGAACAAACACTAGAACAGGTTACCCAGGGAGATTGTAGAGTTTCCAACCTTTGAGATATACAAAACTTAAGTGAGCACAGGTCCTTGCCACTGATTCTGTGAAGTATTAAAATCCCTTGGAGACATAGTTATCTGGTACAGATTATAAGATAAAATCCTCCTAGGTCTGTGACAAACATGATCCTGCTGAGAATCCCCAAATCCCCCTGCCAGACTCACTGCTTCTAATTTTCTTCAGCAGAATGTGTTCACAAAGAGACTAAAACTGAAAAGCTACTTGCTCTCACTAGAGCTGGAGTTTGATTTTCCCCTTTGCTCTAGAACTCTGTGTATCTAGTATTTCATAGCCAGGAGGGAAAAGTATGTTCTGTTACTATAAAAAGGTGAGGAGGCTGAAGACACAGATACACCACGTAGTTATTAGTGGTAGAATTTGTGAACAGTGCCATGTGTGTATGGACTGCACATTGAGAATCTTTTTTTTACTTGGTTAACTTCTGTTTCCTGAGGTGTACTGTAAAATGAGTAAAACTTTTGAGGAAGAAAAGCTGAAGATCTGAAAGGAGATGGAAACAAGTATCTTCTTCATCAGTCTGAATTCTAGCTCTCATGAATCCATCATAAAGGTAAGGTGATTTTTAACGTACTTGTTTTACTCAGTGTTTCTTGCTCATCAGTAGTAAAACAGTGCTATGCGAACCTTTCTCTGCTAATTGCTATTTACTAATTGTATAGACAAGGGAAATGAAGGTAGTTATTGGGCCATCATTTAAAGGAAAAGACTCCCCATTAAAAAAGTCCTCCTTTTCTCCATACTGTTTCAGTTGCTGTACCAATTGCTAGCAGAGAACCGTGACATGAAGTGGACTTGGCATGTACAGAAGTGACATACACATAAGCTTCCTTTTTCTTGCTTTGGATTACAAAAAGTCAAGGTAGCTTTCTAAGCATCCATTGTCAAAAAGGGCAATGCGTCTTCGGCATATGCTCAAAATAAATTGAGTCCTAAGAGTAAAGGGAAAGTAAAACAAGTCTCTGTAGACACAAGGCAACCTGTCACCCAACTCAGAGAAGCTAAACACTATGCTGTTACTCAAAGGACAGCTGTAATGATACCATTCAGCTCTGCCACCATCACTGCCTTCTGAAATAATCCCAAGAGAAACCCCTATTATACAAGACAATACCCTTTCTTATAGTAGTTCGTTGTCTTGTTGACAAGACATTGAATAGCCCACCTAGACTGGAAGTCTCATGCTTTATAAATACAAGTTTATTCTTCCCAGGAGATGACAATTAAAAATAGTTCTTAAAATACTGTACTTAAAAGATACAAAGACTTCTGTTACAAAGTTGCAGTCATGGTATTAGTTTTTAAAATAAATTAGGCACAAAGTAGATTAGCAACACAAATGCTTAATTTACATATCTTTCCTTGTCCCTGCCCCAACATCCATTGTCATCTGTATGTTGAGAGATCACACCTCCAAAGTTAATAAGTGTAATTTTATTTTTTTTAACAACACAGTGCATATTTTTATCTCACAAAACTTTCATTTGTAAGAGTTAGAATCTGTTGTTTGAGGAAATTCTTGAATTTCTCTCTTACCAGGGAATGGTCATGGCACCAGCAGTACAGCCCATCCTCGTGGTTCACTGAATGGCAACAAGAAGTCAGATCCACTCCAAGTTTTTCTGGCTACCTGCTAAATATTTGTGATTTCTCGGTCTTTTCTTCCCCCCAGAGTTGCCAATTATTGGTTTGTGATGCAGGATCCCATTTAAGGCATTATAAACCAAAGCAACTAAATTCAATTAATGTATTTCCATAATGGGGTGAAAACAATTTGCTGCACTAAAAAAAATAGTTCAGATGAAAGCTGTTGATTGGCAGTTAAAAAGCAACTCTTCAAAATCTTGTTGCTGTTGAGAAATGAGGCACCCAAAGTTCACAGCTGCTAGTGAAGCAAACTTTTCCCACCACCACCTTTAACAACATTCACTTTAAAGCTGCTGGTGTCTGAATTTTGTGCTTTTTCACTCGTTCTTTGGTCGACCTTTGAAGGTATTCATGATATCAAAGGCTCCAAAGTAGTCTAACAGGAGAACAGCTGCTTTCACTGGTAGGAAGCTGTAAGGTAGGGATAAGGAAGAAAAAGATAAAAAGGAACAAACAGACATCAGAAGAGTTGTACATTTTTATCACAGAATTAGTTTAACCTGGCTAATACTGGCAAAGGCTGTATATAGACCCACTGGTCATCTCCAAATATCATTTACATTTGGCAGCCTGAGTTTTTAGTTAGATCAGTATTCCAACCTGGCTTGCAACAGAGTCAAAAGTGCCCAAATGCTGGAGCAAGACACCAGATGGGTTTACAGTTGGGCTCAATGATCTTAGAGGTCTTTTCCAACTAATAATTCTCTGACATGCAGTAATGGAGAAGAAGGCCCGGTCTCTATAACCCCCAGTAAAACTGCACCCCAACAGAGTCAGCAAGGCACATTTAGACATTTCTGTCATTGTTCTGTGGCCCAAGGATAGACTGAACCCATAGAAACAAACAAAAAAAACTTTCAAAAATGTGCATAGCTTAATGAAAATTCACACCAATAAGTAGAAACCTCTTTTATACTTTAAGCATCCCTGGACAGAAGGAGAGGGGAAAAGAAACATAACTTACCTTTTCAAAAAATGTAAAGTATAAATGATGCGTGGTATGAACAATACTTCTTGGTTCTGCCGAACAGCACTGATTATCCTCTCAGCCACATACTCTGGATCCAGAACAGGAGCCAGACGTGGCCATCTGGAAAAGAAAATATTTACAGCTATAATACAAATTGCTTTGGATTCACGTTTTATTCAAAAAATATCTCAATTTTACAGTTATTCAACTAAAAAAAGAAATAAATACCACAAGTCCTATGAACAACAGAATCTTCATTAGTTAGAGTGAGTGTCTCTCATAAGACAAAACCAGAGACCTTCATATTAAGACACACCAGACTTTTATTTGGCTTATAAACTCTGCCATTATATGTGCATGCTAAGCAAAGCTCTGCTATCAATTTCAGGAGGAGAATGGGGGTTTAGAAACCAGAGAGGACAAATGGAGCTTTGGACAAATGGACAAATATGGCTTCTGCAGAGGAAAGGACACCAATTATGCTTCACATTTTAGCTTAAATGAACAGTAAAGTACCTAGGCCTTTTATGTTGCATAGTCACTGGACAGCTATCTAATCTCTAATAACACCCATCTGAACTCTAAGAATAGTACAGGCAGAAAAAAAGCCCAGCTCATTATTTTCATAAAGGAAATAGGGGCTTATAACATGCTAAAATTGTAACTTTCATAAAAACCTCACAGGAGTTTACTCACTTGGATTTAACACCATCAAACATTCCTGTGTTTATAGCGAAAGGACATACAATTGTGGTTTTAACACCAGTTTTTCTCAAAGCTCTCATCTCCATATCAATTGATTCAGCAAAACCGATTGCTGCAAATTTACTTGCACAGTAATCTGTAAAATAAAACATTAATTGCAGATAAATATTTAAATTTACAAATTAAACTTTACATCAGAATAGGAATGGTTTTCAGGATTAGATGAAAATTTGCTTTTGATGTGATTTGTTCATTTTCTTTCCCCTCCTAAATCAACTAGATGTTCTAGTTGTTCTAGACTGGCAGACAGAGGGTTTCTCATGACATCCCTGCTATCACTTTTCCACTCTCTAATGAACAATGGTAAATGAAATTATTTTTTCATACCATTTTTTCTTTAAATCCGTGCACTCACTTATTACGCCTCAAACTCACATTGTCAAGACTCTCTAAGGTGGTTTTAACTTGAAACTCAGTTTGTACTTATTATCATTCCCTTGGAGCTAGATTTCTTTTACTGCTAGGCCACCTTGTTTCATATTCTTCCTCTTTGTATACATGTTCCAGAAATGCCTTCTGAGCTTCCTCTAAATCTAAAGTGCCCTCTTCCCTATCAGAAACCCACAAATAAATTTTAACAGCATTGAGGTTCTCAGAATCCAAAGTTCTATATGGCATCTAGATCCTTCTGCCTTGACAGAAAAACCTGTTTCACAGCACTGCTAAGCTTCTGGAAAATGTTTTGCAAAGAAATCAGTTTGGCTTTGTTTTCCCCCATGGATATTGACTACAGAGTTTAAAATGAAACTAATTACCTCAATTTATATCAGCTTTAATACACTACCTGAAACCTGATTGGCTCCACACAGTCCTGCACAGCTTGTTATGCTAACCAAGTGTCCATGGTTAGCGGCAATCATTGCTGGGAGGAAGGCTTTGTAAGTCTGCAAAGTAAATCAGAGCTGCAGTGTAACATTTCACTAAGTAAGCTACATGCCACAACATTTTGAAGGTGTTTGCTGGTTTTAAAGAAATTCTCCCAACAGTTTAAATAAGCTTTCCCCCTTCCATTATGGAAGGGATGTGTCTGTGTATGTATGTGGAGCTTGTTGTTTGAATTCTAACCTCCAATAATTTAAATGGGGAGTTTCCACCCCACCAGTACTACCCCAGATGGTAACTTGATGAAAGCTAAATAAGCTAGTCATGAAGTTTCTTTCAAATTAGAATTAAGTGTTCACTGAAAATTTTGTGAAATGGCAAAGATTTTAATTTCATGTTTTCCTCCTATTAAATTCTTCTATTAAATTAATTAAATCTTTGTGATTAAATTTATTTCTAAATAAACTGAAACATGATTGAATATTTTCTTTACAATTCTTTATGCTAGGAACACCATATAGGTGACCTGTCTCCACTGGAAGGAAGAAAAAGCACACCAGGTTACTCATCCTGGACAAAAGCTCCACTTAGTATTAAGAGGATTATCAGAACATGTGGTGTTTCTTACTGAAATTATCACAGCCACAGAACAACTGGAACACCAATGGAACAGAAGAACTGAAGTAGAATTGAACACTTCTCTGTTACTAGGGGCAGCAATTATTAGGGTGGGACTGTTTCTTGTCAATTAATAATGAGACTGTAACATATGACTAGCCTCAGAATTTATCAGATGGTAGACTTTAGTTCTTAAGAGAATTTCTAAATGTGAACTGCTTCTACCTGCCTACACTAGAGATTCACAAAGGATCCATTCTTCCATGCTTTTTAAAAATTTTACAGACTCCAGAGCAAAGTAAGTGACTTCTTGATAATTTCTGACTGAACTTCCAAAGAGCTCTATATCCTTCCATGTTTTCCTTAATTCCAAAAGGCAAAATTAACATTAAAAACATTTTAAAGGTATGTCTTAGTATGTATATGCAAAATACAGGTATTACCCAGAAGTGTGCCATTGTGTTCACTTCCATGGTTTTTTCTAGAAGTGAATCTGGAGAATCAAGAAATCTCTTCCCGATTACAATACCAGCATTGTTGATTAGGATGCTGACATCGCCAACTTCTTTTTTAACCTAAAACAAAAAGCGTGAAGATAGTGTGCAATAAACACAAAACATTCTTTTCAAGTATTATATATGAAAACAAAAGAAATATTACACATTTAAATAAGTTGAACTTATGCTTGTTATGCATCCAAACACCTCAGTTGCTTGCACAGTCTCACCTGATGCCTTTTTAAAGGGGAGCTCTTAAATGGATTTTCTTCAGATTTGTGGAGCCCAACAGCTCCACACAAGCTACTGGTTTCAGCACCTCTATTTCTGAGGTCAAATGTTTCAGATAAGTCTTTAATGTAGAAAGCTTAACTAATACAACAAGTATTTTGTTACAGTAAACACATCTTAAAACTAAAGAACAATTCTGGACTAGAATCTGGTACACTCTACCCCAGAAATTAAGTTGGCTAAAAAATAATACCTATACATTTAATTCAGTAAGATGAAATATAGTTTTCATTTTAGCTCTGGACTGAGAACATTCATGAACAGACTCATTTGAGAGAACAACTGTAGGCCAGCAGATAGCAAGATATTGTGTCAGCTCTCCAAAGGAGAATGAAAATATTTAATATCGAATTTGAAGTACAGGTCATTGATCTGAGCAATCTGGGAAAAATGAAATGGGTATAACAGTGAAGAATTAAAGAGTAATTTATCATCTATCTTTTATTCTAACTTCCCCATCTTCCTTAAACTTGCTCCAATCTTGTCTGGTTTTTTTTAACTAAGCTTTACAAGTTGGATACTTCTGGAACAGGGACATTAGAAATAAATTTTAAGCTATAGGTTTTAATAGCCAAAAGACTGTCCCTCATCCTTTTGGTACAGGAAAGAAACAATGACCTGATACATGCAGAGCCTTTAGGTTTTCTTCCCACCAAAGTAACTTTTTCATGATGTCTCTGTGTGGCTGATGAAGCACATACTAAAGATTCACATACACTTCATTTTGGCTTTAAGACTGTTCTGTTGTGAGCAAAGTTTTCAAACGTATCCTGAGCTGCCAGCATGAGTTTAGTTCATCACAGTCTTGAAAACTCCAAGTCTAAAGCATAAAGCTGAATCACCAGAAGGGGAAAAAGGACCTGGAACCACGCTGTCATATCTTGCAAAGGCTGATGCTGAGCACTAAGAACCAAAGTCTACTACACTGCATGAAGGAAACAGAGGCACTGAACACCACCTAATACTAAAGTCTTTTTGTAACTGGTAAGATTGTATGATTCTATATCATCAGCAGGACATGCCATTTCTGCAATAATGGTAGTAGGGTGTTCTCTTCTATGCAGATCAGCATGAGGATTATTAGTGAATCTGACAGTTGCTGAACTGCTGACAGAAGGTTATAAGTGAGGGACCATTAACTGGACCCTACTACAACTTCTTTGTCCTGCCTAACGCTGTTTGCATCATCCTGAACCACTGTCACACATATCTGCACCCTGTTCTCTGTTTTTTTAAATTTGGCCAGTATGGCTCAGGCACTGCTTTTCTCTATGGGCCCATGAGGACTCAATTCAAGTCCTCAAAACTAAATATGAATTTTAATCTGCTTCATTCCAGTATTCTTCACACTACAATACTCCTCCTCCAGTCCTCCCAGTTCAGCAGGAAGCTACAGGCCTGTGGAGAGATGTGCAGCTTCTCTGCAAGGACAGCAGATGTCCAGCTCAGCTGGTGTAACAGAGCTGCGAGGGCGACCAAGGCTGATCAGCGTTACTGGAATACAAAACCAATAGCACCAGCCTCTAACAAGCTGCAATTCATGCACAAGCTTCACATATCAGAAAGCTTGTCATAGTAGTTTTTGCACTGATAGAAAAAGACAGAAGGCTAGAGCTTCTTAAAGATCACCAAAACATTGTTTCAGCCAACAGATGTTTCTGAAGACAGCTGAACTTTTTTTTAAAAAAAATTCATCGCTAAGCAAGACTCACTGTGGAAACCTCTTAGTTCAACAGTTAAATTTAGCAAATTTTAAGCAAATGAGAGCGGGTTTTTACACTTGAAACTGTTTAACAATTTTAGCTTTTGGCAATACTGCTAGTCTGTCCAAATTAACTAACAACATGCTATGTTTACAAAGCTCTGCAGCAATGAAGGAAAGAAATATTTAAGACATCAAGATACATTTATTAATTCAGATAAAGTAAGTCTCCAAAAATCTCTTCACAGCAATGGAATTATTTGAAAATTGCCTAAGCAGTTAATCCGTTTTACAATGTATGGTCTTTTGGTAAAAGGCTGCCAGAACTTGAAATACTGCTTTAGCTTCAATAAATTGATTTTCCGCACTTCACGATTAAGTGCCTGCTCAGTAATTGAATGAATGAATGAGAAGCTACCCAGTTAAAATGAGCTACTGAAAAAGAGAGCCGGCTCTTTCTGTTTTTTAAGGAATAGAGATACACAAGTCAACTCTAAAAAACAGAATTCCTGAAATAGATATGAAGCCAAATACATTCAGGATCAATTAACTTAAATCTCTCACTTTGAATTCACTGGAAAACTTAATAATGCATCTTACACCCATGCTTGCACTTATCTTGGAATAATGTCAAAGCCACAAATAAGATACTTTACCTGGTCAGCTACTCTGTAGATATCCTGTCTTTTGCTACAGTCACAGATGTAAGAGTGTACTCTTCCTGCCCCATTTTCTCTGGCCAGTCTAACGGCACAGTTGAGCCCTTCTTGATTAATATCCCAGAGGACCACTGTGGCTCCAAGGCTGGCAAACTTTATCGCCAAGACTCTTCCAATGCCACTTCCTGCTCCTGTAATTAATACGATTTCACCACTAACATTCTTCTTTCGTCCAGGAACAACCAAGAACACCAGTGACTCCAGTAAATAATAAACAAAAAGTACAATGCATCTTAATGTTTCCAGGAAGAAGTTCATCTTCAGACTGTTTCTTCAGATACCTGATAAAAAACCCAAAACATTTACCAGATAGGGTAAACCACAGAGAAAATGCAAATATCAACATTGCAAAAACATTTTCAGATCCATTCTAAATATTTTCTCTAGCCTGCTTTTGAGTGTTGTTTCAAAAAAATATATAGGTTTACACCTGCATATCTAATCCATTTGTCCTTTTTCTGACTCATTTCAGGCTGCTTCCACTTTCCTCCAGGATGCAATACACAATTCATTTACCATTCAGCAGCAGTGGAAACACCTGCCCTCATCTGCTTTAAAAATGGCCCATCCCTCATGTCATAGGTTTTGTTCTCTGGTCTGACAGAATGTGGACAAAAATCTAAAATAAATACACCCTACTACTAATAAAAAATCTGCCCATTGAGCATCTTAAACAGAAATGCATGACAATTACAACTCAAAACTTATGGTTTGATGAAAGCACTTTAGTGCCCACAAACTAGTCCTATAGGTCAGGAAAAATTCTGCTTTTACGACTTTGTAGGCACTACTTGTCACCATGAAATCATATGCAAACTACTCACAGTCCCAACTGTGCTGAAAAAACATAAGAAGCTTCAGAGGATAATGTGCTTATAAATCTCCAAAGCACACCAGATAAATAACTGTCTGTTACTACTGACTTTTCAGTTACCTGTACTACCATTATTGAGGAGAGCCCACTTTTGCAGTTGAACACATTTAAGAATGCACTGCAAAGCTGTAGAGTTTCTTCTCTTCACCTCCCTGCATTAAGCAAATGTCATAGGCTTGAATCATACCATCTCAGGTATGTGCTTAACCTCACAATCTGTACACATTCCAGTAGTGCTGACACCAAGCAGGCTTTTAAATCCTTGGAGGAATGTTATTTTATTTTCCAGTGTATAAAAGCTGTGCAAGAAATTCATCCTTCGTCAAAACAGGTTTTAATCTTTGACTAACAACATTATGAAGCAATAACATCTTTCTCAGCTAAGAGCATGCTGGCACTTACACTTCAACCTTTAGCACTACATGCCCAGACTGATTACATCTCTCAGTTAACTTTGCTATCTATGTGTATAGGTAATCATGTTTGACAAGTGCCAGGAGATAGGTCACTTAGATCCCTGCTACTCTGAGCAAAGTTCATGAAATTTAGCATGTGAACGTACACGTGTCACCACGAGTTTCAGGTTTTCTGCATGGGAAACTAGGCCAGTCTTGAAAAGAAACAGGTCTCTGTTAAAGCAGAGCTAGATATTTCAGAAAGTCTTCTGGCAGAAACATTGGGACAGCTTAAAACTGTTCTGATAACAGAAAAATATTTGCCAAAGATATAGTGGGTAGGCAAACAAGTTCTTTCTGGAAAAGTCATGTGGTGAATGCTTTCTATTGAGTACTTTCTATTTTTCATTCTCATTAAAATGTGACAAAATGTGTGCAGAGGCAGTAACACCAGTAAGAAATGAAACAAGTATCAAAACAGCACTGGAACATTTTTCTAGAGCCAATATTGGCGTTTCCTGTAATAAGGTTCTCTTATCTATAGAGCTATTATGGTTCTAAGCAAAAATGGAGTTATAAAGGAAAAATGTTATTAAATTTCCTGTACACAAAAAAAAGTGCAAGATTTTGTAACCACAAGTTTTTTGTTGAGTCTAAAAAGAGAAGCAACAATTCTTTAAAATAAATGTAGTTGCTGCATTTAACTTTACTGCACTAATTTAATGCACTTAACATAAAACTCTCCATTTGCATGAAAGGGGACTGGTATCTCTGGCATAGAGAAGGGTGCTAAAGTTAATCCCTGTAGAAAACCAAGCAAGACAATTGCCTTCAGAGGCAATATACAATTTGACCTAAATTCAGTTTAAAATTTATGACAGTAATTCTTTAAGTAAAATATTAATGTATTAGGCTTGTATAGGTCAGAAGCACATTAGATCTTTCAGAAAAGTATGACTTTCCATTTAATGAAGCAGAGTTTATGGATACAGACCACAGGAGACTTCCTGTTAGAAGACCAACTCTGCATCCTTCAATGAGATGCTTAATCTCCACAGACACATCTCTCCCCTAACCCAGACTTGACTGGGTCTCCATTCTCACTCAATTCATTAGTATTGATAATTACACCAACTACTGTAATCAAGCATATCCATACAGACATATTTGCCACTCACTTGGCCGATTTTGGCTTCTCAACTAAAGTGAGCAGAGATATATATTTACAGGTGAATTAATCAAAGGGCCTTTGGTACATATAAGATCTCAGATCACTTCTCATGCCTTGTATTGTTTTTTAGTATGCCTGTGTCCACACAGACGTAAGTGTGGAGGGCTTTTATTGGGTAGAGAAGTGTCAGACGTTCTACAATGTTTTATCTGCTCCTGAAATCTTTCTGATAACTTGGCCAGCAAAGGTTTGTCGGTACATGTGCCAACACTCACCACCGACAGGCTCTTGCAGACCTGACAGGGTCTTAAAGACCACCATCCCTGCTCACGAATCACAGGGATTGAGGCTGGCAGCTGACTGGCACATCACCTTTGCTAGTCGAAGGACTAAAGGTTGATCTCACAATCACCTGAGCAGCGTTTGGCAAGGATGAATTTTTCTTACTGTACCGGGAGAGTTACGATCCCACAAAAATATAGCAGTCCTGTAGCCAAGGCTGCCCAAGTGCAGCAGTAGAATCCTCAGCCCCCGGAGGACGCTGGATAACCTTACTGTCACCTGGCACAGAGCGCCTACCAACCCAATCAGCATCCTAAGTAACCCCACAGGCAGCGTTCAGCTGCAGTGACCGGCTCACCACCTCCCCTTCGGGCCGCCTTCCCAGGACGCTGCCCCGCAGCTCCCGGCTGCCCACGGCCCTCGATCCTCCTCCCGAGCTCCCGCACACCGTGACCCGTCCCGGCGCCCGCCGGCCCACAGCGCCCCGGCACCGGGGGTACCTTCGCCTGCCGGCCTGCAGGACGGGCAGGGAACCTCCGCCTCCCGGAGCGGCGCAGCGGCTCTGGGGCGGGCGGGCACGGAGGGAGCAGGGAGCACAGCAGGGCGGAGCGGAGCAGCCCTGCCTCTATCAGGCAGCCCGCCCCGGCGCGGGGCTGAGCGGATGCCCGGGGGCGGGTCGCCATGGCACGGCAGGACCCGGCACGGCACGGCAGAACCCGGCACGGCACGGCAGGACCCGGCACGGTACGGGAGGGTATGGCCGGTGTCCGCTCGGCAGCGGCAGAACGCCGAGCTGGGGGCTGCAGCTGCCGCGGCGCTGTCCGCGCTCCGCCCGGGGCTGCCGGCCGCCGGGATGGGATTCAGCCGGGCGGGGGGAGCGGGACGCCACGGAGCTGCGGGGTCCTCCCCGGGAAGGAGAACGGAAGGAGAGCCGCGGCCCTGGGCGGCCGTGAGGACGCTTTGCTCCGTGGGCTCTTCGCTGAGGCCGGAGTAAGGTCAAAAGCTCAAAGGACGGAGCAGTTTGTTGGGCGGAGGCCATCGGGACAACTCCCCAACTCCCCCGCACTTTCCCTGGGTTTTTGTTGCTGTTTGTTGGGGTTGTGGTGGTTATTTTTGTTTTGTTGTTTTTGTTTGTTTTTGTTTGTGGCTTTTTGTTTGTTTAAAAAACTGTTTATAGACATGAGGTGGTTGTGACTCCGTGGTGACACCTGTACCTAAAGGTGTGGTTGATGTAAAGAGGTCACCTGGCCTGTGTGAAGCCATGCTGGATGGAAGGGGCTTTTCTTCATTTACTGCTATATATACATAATTCCCTTATGGCAGCATTGTTTTGGAAGGCTTTTTTAACCATGTGCTCATCCTTAGGCAGCAGAACTCTGAAATTGTAAGTTGCTGAGCATTCACAACTTCAAGGAAAGTTTGTATGATGAGTGCTTAGTACCACCAGAAAAATATGACTGAAGACATTCGCTTGGCAAATCATTATAACAATTATTAATATGCCTGTATTAAAGCAGTACATTCAGGAGGCTAATGACAGTCAAACAGTGAAACTGGCTGCTGCTTTCTTTTTGTGGATTGTATTGTTTAAAGTGGGTCACTTAAAAAAGTGTAAAAACCCCACCCCATTTATTTAATTTCAAAAAGATTTTAAACATGTGCTTTGCACTAATACTTGGAAATTAATAGCATTTAACAGTGAGAGTGACCTAATGATTGGAGTTGGAGGCTAGAAAGTGGGAGACACATCCCCTTTCCCTACCTTGTATGAAGATTTTGGGCATGTAAGAAACTTGCTGAATAAAACTTGCTGAAACAACTTTCACCAGATAGCTTCATTTTGCTAGTCTACATTATGAAAGACTAAAAGTAGTTTGTAGGGATACAATTTTTAAGACTGTCAGATTAGCATCTTTCACAGTCTTATGTCAGAGAAGACAGAAGTGGAATCATTATTTTTTATTCTAGTCTAGAAATTGAACTACTCTAATTTGTGTCAGATGAGGATGCCTCCCTCTTGCCACGTGTTACTTTTGAACTAATTTTTGAGTGCTGTCATGTTGTTCTATTGGGAACGGCGAGAAGAATGACACAGACTCTCTTGTGTGTTGAACAGGAGAGCAAAGGTTTTTATTCTTGATCTTGTTTTATAGACATGTTTGAGAAAGTCTGAAAGGTAAAACTCTCATTGATCATTAAAGTAACACATCTACCATCACTGGTTAAGTGTAACATCACCCCTTGACTGTTTCCTGAACACCACCTGCAAAGATTGTTGTCCTTTACCAAGGACTGTTTGGATTCTTTCTCATACTTTCTTAGGCCCAAATAAGAAGCCTGTGACTTGGTTTCACACAGGCTCTGTTCCCTTCTTTTTGCATTTAGTATCTACACTGTCAGAATTCCAGGAGTGTAGAACTGAGATTGGTGTTGTTGGACTGTTTTGTGTAATGTCCCACTGAATGTCTTCAAAGGAACCCAATGTCATTCAAGTAATAAGAACATGTATTATGAACTTTTTAAGTGCTAACACTTCTGCTTGTCTGTAGGACTTATGCTGTGTGTGTCTGGAAGTCTGTAGCCTTTTTTACTGAGGGCTGTATTGTATTTTGGCCTACCTTAACTTCAAGAAAGCACTTAGCATCTGTTGTTGGGTAGGTGTTGGCATCTCAGCTGGAACAGTGTACCCAGTAGCACACTGGAGTGCTGTTTATGCTTCATGTGAATCTGTGGTAGATGTTTTATTACATTCGCCGGACTTCACCATCAGCTAATCTTGATTATAAATGTATCACAAGAAGCATGAATAAACCAAATAGAGAGTTAAGGTTGGTCCAAGCTGGATAAATGCAATTGCATGGTGATAGCACAGTCATCTTTACTTTAGAGTAAAATAACCAAGAATATCCTATCATGCTGTTGGAGCCATATTCTCTTAAAAGCTCTCATTTCTTTTTTCTTTATCAGAACACTCAAAATGCAATAAATATTTTGATATTAAAGCATCATTTATCCCCCATATGTCTTAGCTGTTGAAGTAGAATAGTATAATATGCCTGTAAATAGTCTGATCTTTCTGCTTTCTTTGAATCCTTATGGTAGAATTCTAAAATGACCTCATTGTGTGTTCTTCAACGTCTTCATGAGGGGAGGTGGAGGGGCAGGTACTGATCTCTTCACTCTCATAAGGATTCAAGGAAACAGCATGAATCTGAGTGAGTCAGGAGAGTTTGAGGTTGGATCTCAGGAAAAGATTGTCCACCCAGACGGTGGCTGAACACTGGAACAGGCTCCCCAGGGGTCACAGCACCAAGCTCAAGAAGCATTTGGGCAGTGCTCTCAGGTACACGGTGTGACCTCTTGAAGTGTCCTGTGCAGGGCCAAGAGTTGGACTTGATGATCCTGATTAGTCCATTCCAACTCAGTGTGTTCTCTAATTCTATGGTAAGTTTTCATTGGCAGTATCAGCTGCTTTAGCAATTGCAGGTATGTCACTGCAATTGCAGCCTACACAAACTTGTCCTTAGTCACACCTTGCAACTTCTAAGAGATCAGTGAGTCTTAATATGTCTAATGTCTTCATCAGAGAAGTCAAATGTCTCCTGTGTTGGCTCTGAAGGAAACAGGGCAAACACTACTTAGCCAGACTTCCTCAAAATTCACTTCTCCTTTTTAATTCCTGCAGAAGAAAAACAGCTGGGGCAAAGATTCCAGTCAAGAAGAAGGATTATCATCCTGAACACAGAAGACTAAGTGACATTCTGAACTTTCATTTACTATGTGCATTTCCTTTGAATGACATTTACCATCTAATGGAGGTTTATGGAATTCTAGTTCCCTTTATAAGTAGATTTGAAAATACAGGAAAAAAAAGTGTAACAAACTATTTGCAAAAGTGACAAACTATTACCCACTGGTGCCCATTTATTTCATCTGGGAGAAGTGCTAAGTCCTGTTTAGTGAGGATGAGGGGGTAAGATGTGCTGCATTAACATCTGTTCAAAGTATCTGGGAACTACACAGCAAATATAACCAGCAGCTTTGGTGTTCCTAAATTGGAGAGGGACAAATTCGCACTGCAAGAGGATTATGCTAGCACTAAGTATCACCATGATATAGCCACTGGATGCTCAGGTCCCATAGTTCACTGCCTGTTAAGATGTATTTACAATGTCAGGACCCGATAGATTGCTTTTAATTCCCCAAGCATTTTCGGCAGTGAACCTCATCAGAATAAAATGTGTTGATACGGGCCAGCTCTGTGATGAAATTTATCGTATGTTCACACAGTGTAGGGGGTAGTGTGGCAAGAGGAGTGAAAGCTTGCAAAACAAGACTAACTTAATTTGGGTTCCCATGCCATAAGACAGTGTGGTATGGGTGCTCTTGCCTCTAACCATGGCAACAGGTAGTATTATACACAGGGGTATGTGTGAAATTATGTTCTTTACCCATACAGGAATGCCTGTTAAATCAGTCTGGTAATCAGGAAGCATTGGCTGAGCTCCCTTGTGCTTCCAGAGTTAACCCACTTCATTCAGAACAGCGAGATGAATGAATAAAAAAGGGTGCATTCTAGTGTGATGCAGAAATGTTACAGCATATGCTCAAATATTAAATGTCCAAGACCTGTTACAAATCAGCTTTGTTAGCAGTGTATGTTTTCTGATCCCTCACTAGGATTTTATTTGCCAATGTATAAGCTGCAACTTTGAATCACAATGAACACAGATAAACAGTTGGCTGCCACAATCAGCTGCAAAGAGACTGCTGCTATGATTTTTCGCCTTCATGAAAACAAAAATATTTGTGAATAGTTACTGGAGGAGTCTGGGCTAAAACATCATTGCAATGTAAAGGCTGTCAGGATGGATTTTTTTTTTTTTAAAAAAGGCAATTAATAATTCTTGTTGATCAGTAAAGACAGTGAGGCAGTTTCCTGCCATTTGGGACTTGGAAAAAATGCTTCCTAATAAAGAATAAAGCAAGGTTTCTGACATGGAAAAATTAGAGACACAGCAGGGAAGCAAAACCAGCAAAAAAGGTTGGGGGTCTGGGAAATGAGGCAGCAAGGCTGATATTCAGTTAACAGAAAGGAAAAATTAGCAAGGTTTTAATTTATTAATTGACTACATAGGAAAACTGTGGGTTGAAAAGTGTATTCTAGAACAGGAATGGTAGCGCTAGGAGGAGAACACAGAATGGAAGCAGCAGGGTCTAACCAAAGAACTAATTTAAACCTCCATGGAAAGACTCCAAGTGTGGCAATCACAAACATCTCACCTGGGCATGCAGATCTGTGCCCTGATGGAAAGTCAGGGCAGCCTCACATGCAGGTAGGGGCTAGAAGTGAAGATAGATGATAGGGGGAGAAGGAAATGAATAATGGTTCTGTGTCAGACCTAACCTTCATTTCTCTACTTTTCCTTCTTTTCAAATTCTGTTGCTTTTTGTCTTGTTTTAGATGTTAAACAGCCTGGGGAGAGTGAGGTGCAGAGTTTCTTGTGTATTCTAATGCACTCTGGAACATGTGTCCACTAATTCTCCAAGTGTTCAGCTTCATTCCATAATAGTATCACTGTAAGCTGCCATGAAAATAAAAAATTTGCTCCTTTGCTCCTCTGTTACTTTGTTTTTTTATAGGCCTAAAGGAGATGGGAGTTTCCAGCTTTGCACCATACTTTCTAGGATATCAGCTGATGTGATTATTCAGTATCAGGATTTTTGCCTAGTCTCATTTAAGTGCCTCTCAACAAGACAGAAAGTACCCTTTGTCCCTCAGTAAAACTTTGTGAGTGCCAGAATATACTTGCATGTGTTGTGATGGTTGATTTTGGCTTGCTGTGTATTTCTCAAAAGTTGAGATAATGCTGCTAATGTCTGTGAAGAAAATAAAGGCCGATACATTCCTCTGCATTGCTGGCCTGCAAATGGAGAAAAAATGCTATGAAAGGAAAAATGGCTGATATTTTTATACTTTTATGTTCATGATATCATACTTAGCTGCCAGCTGCAATGACATTACCTCTCAAATCTGCTACATGTAAAACCACAGCACTGTTTTGCTTTTGGATTTTAACTTGCCCTTTTCTCTACAATTTCTAAGTTATTAGGGTCTTCAGCTACTGAGGAAATCCAAACATAAATATTTTGGTGAAACTGTTTTCTCAGAGAATATATAAATTCCTGAACATTGAGCATGAAGTATTTACAGGAGTTTACTGGCTTGGACAAAGTTTCACTGTGTTGCCCTGGTTACTTCAAAAGAGCCTCAAAACTGCTACCTTTGGAGTGATCCAGCTGATTTCTGAGGGACCAGAGATTAAATTACCTCTGCTTTGCCAGGTTTGATTCAAACTTAAATGTCACTCTCCCTCATCTGCAAATCTGGATTTCTATGGTCCACTTAATAGTCCACTCAGTATTTAAGTTCAGCAACTCCCCAATGGAAGCCAAGAGTGTACAGGCCTGGTTTCTACACAGTGGTTCTAGATGTACCTCAGTGCTACATGCTTGTGCTGCATGGTACAAGTGACACAACAGGCAGTGCAAACTGGTCTTTTCATCATGTAAAATACTGATCTAAACTAGGGAAATTATTTGTATTCAGGGCTTTGAAGTCTTGAGTACTTAGGAGTCTACTGACCTATGCTGTACACTGTAGGTTAGAAAGTTGGAGAGTATAAGGAAAAAGACATTTCAAATCCTAAAGCAGGTGGAAAAATCCTTTCCAGCTCTTTCAGTCACACTTCTCAACCCTTTTTTACATTGTACTACATTTTGTTGTATTTTATTACTCTATTTACACTTTGATGACCTTATTACATCCATTTGCCTACACTTGTTTGAAATGCATCCAATGCATTTGTTAATACATTTTCCCTACAATAAACTGTTTTATCTTTGAGTATTATATGTAAGATTCTAATTTTAAGATTCACTATTATCCCATTTCAGCTCTGATTGTAATGCCTGTAGCTGACTATTGATGGATTAAACTGAGCATTATGTTGATTGGTGGCAAAAGGCTGATGCATGTGATGCCACAGTAGGACAAAGTGGTATGACAAAAAAGTCTCAAGGAAGTCTGTGAAGAAAGGAAACCTGTCCAGGAGATCTCTACTCTCAGCACACCCTAAGGGAAAAACTTACCAGTTCTTTTGTAGTCCTTTATCTTTCACTGTATTTTATACTAGAAATGGAGAAATTTAAACTTTTTTCCACAGCTGACTTTGAATAGCTATGGGAGATTTTGATTTTGTTTTTTTTTTTTTCCCCAAGACATCACTTGCTAAGTGTGGAACCTCACCCACATAAATCCTATAAAGCAATAATCACACCATGAGGAATCCATTGTGACCCACATCTTCCATGCTTAGTGAGAACTAACTCCCCTGTGCTTTTAGTCCCATCTTAGAAAAGGTCTAGAATGACTTGGAAAGTGTGCCAAAGGATGAACAGGCTGTCATGCTGTGCAATAGCTTTTGCCTAAGAGACATTTCAACAGCTTGGAAGAATTGAGAGGTGTGATAGAAGAACATAGCATCTGAAATGGTGTGGATGAACTGAATGATTATTCAGTTTCTCACAATAAACGAGGAGGTGATAACAACTGACAGTCATCCTCAAGGTGTAAATGAAAGAAAAGAAACTGCTCTTTCCCTCTACACCCTTAGTCCTAGAAAGCAGACTGATTTTCATGGTGAAAACTGTAATTATTTTATGCAGGTTGATTATAAAATGAATACATACACTAGAAAAAGTGTATTAAAATCCAGTGTTTTTAGTGATTGCCTACTACAAGTCCCATTTCAGTCTTTTATGTATGTATGTTAGAAGTATTGGACACTTTGCAAAGTGATTGTAGAAAATGGTCTTATTGCTCAGAGCAGCAGTTTAAAGGAAGAAGTGTATAATTTCAGAAGGCTAAATTACACAGCTAATATGACATGACTGATTCTTACACAGCACTGGCAGTGACACTGTTCATTGCAGAAGAACAGCCATACTGTGTCAGTCAAAACATCTATTTAACCTTGTATTTTACTCCTCATGTAGCCAGCAGCACATACTTAGGCAAACAATGTAAGAACAGGGAAAGCAAACAAGTGCTCTTTCAGTGCATATGGACACATTCAGTCAGGGACTTCCTAAGCCACAGAAAACAATTTTGCATTTAATGTTCCTGATAGATAAATGGAGATGCTTGTACATTACTGCACCTTGTGAATAATTATGGAAATGTTGCTTTTATGCCTTTTGATCTTTGGATAATGTCTTTGAACTTTCCCTTAGGAAAAAGACCTTTTGTATGTAAGGTGCACGTTTTTGGTTTGTTCATGTTACTATGTCACATACCTATAAAGTCTTGGGGTTTCATCTCACCTGCCCTTGTAGGCATTAGGGAATAAGCATATAATATTTTTATTGTGCAATTAGAACTATTAATTATTGAAGGCACCACTGAATTGGTAAACAATGTACATCTGCCTACCTGTTGCATTTTAGCTGTGATCCATGGATTGTTTTATCTGCGGATCATATGACAACTAACTAAAAATGTAAACCTCACTGGGCTTAAATTTGCCATATGGGGATGTAGCTCCACTGGAAAATTTGTAGACATCTGAAAACCAAGATTGAAAAATACATTAGGAAGGGAAGCTCATTAAGGAAGGTGGAAAAAAGCTTTCCATCATGTTCAAGAGACCTCCATTTTATTATTTTTTTTTTTCTAAATTGTCACGTCACCCATAGTTCTTGAAGAAAAAGTGATCTATCAACTTTCTGAGCAAAGAAAATGCATAGGCCAGCTCGGGTACCAGTTTTCAGTTGGAAGCCACTAAAAATCAAACCTGAGCTTTAAATATTCTCTTCTTATTTTCACGTTGTCTGCATTTGTTTGTGTGCACTCCCAAATACAGGTGGGTACAGTTTTGTTTTGCATGTTTGTGTAACTTCATAGACTGCCTTTTTACATCTGGCATAACACTGGGAAACAAAACATTGGTTAGGAAGGCACGGCCAAAGAGATGGCCGAGATGCCAACCTCACATTCCTGGTCTTTCCTAGCCAGGTGTGCATGGTATACAGCCACAGCCTCACAGAGCCTGACTTTGCATTTGGAACGAACACCCACAAACAGTCCCAGCCCGGAGCCCCCACGATCCCTCAACAGCTGTTAGTCTCCAGGATGCCTGCGAAGTGATTATAGAAACCATAAATTAAATAAATTATTTTAAAACCCGACGTCTGAAGTGCCACAGCCCTCCAGAGGAAGGAACCCCTCCCCGTGGAAGCACCTGGGAAGCGGCGGGAGCCCCCCCTCCCCGCTCCCCCTGGCTGCCGCTGCCGTTACCGGTCTCACTGGCAACTGAGGAAGCGGTGATGCTTTTTATAGGCTGCGGAGCTTTCCCCTTTCGCCTTGCACCTACAGTTAAAAACACCCTCACACCCTTTCCCTTCCAGGCGCTCCGGAAAGCTAGAACGCGAGGCACCGGCGCTCCCAGCAGCCCCAGCCGGGCCCAGCCGCTCCCCGCCCCGCGCTGCCGGGAAATGTAGTCCGGCCGGGGCGGCGGGAGGGGCGGCCCGCGGGGCCGGGGCGCAGCGGCGGCCCCAGCCGGAATGCCGCTCCCCGCCGTGTCCCCGCTCGCAGCTTCCCAGGGCGGGGAGCGGAGCGCGGATCCTCGCCGTGCCCCCGCTCGCAGCCTCCCGGGGCGGGGGGCGGCGGCGGGGAAGCCCCGCGGGAGCCGCGGGAGCGGTGCGG
Organism: Pseudopodoces humilis; assembly: GCF_049639895.1. Taxonomy (NCBI): domain Eukaryota; kingdom Metazoa; phylum Chordata; class Aves; order Passeriformes; family Paridae; genus Pseudopodoces; species Pseudopodoces humilis. The sequence continues at coordinate 37,878,214 of NC_142200.1, read as the reverse complement.
GGCCCTGGTGCCACAAAATGGCACCTGCCGGATGGAACGGGCGGGCGCCGCGCACGGCTCGGTCCCTCAGGGCCATGGGCCCCGTTGCCGCAATGGTGGCACTTGTGCAACGGGGGCTGATAGAGCAATAAGCACCTAATACAACAACGTGGGTCCCGAAATGTTTTCTCTGGGCCTCGAGCTTAGGTGTGCCCGTGTGACGACGTTTCCTTGGGTGGGAAACACACCTGGGTGCTTACATGCGAGTGCTCATGTTTTCGTTGTGCCAGGTTTCAGTGTTACAGGCCATGTTTCAACCAGATCTGTTTCTCCATGTCACCGGGTCTGGAATTTATTTTTTGCATGTGTGTGATACTAAAAACTCAAGTCATCCACAATTACTGGCTTGCATTGTCTTCCCCACGGCCTTTCCTTTGGTGGTGGTGTGCTCTCAACTCATTTGGGATAACAAACAGATCACAGTCTCTCCTATAGGAGAATCCTATCTAGTTCCACTGAAGAAGATCTTAGCCATCCCATATTTACTACATGCTGTAATCCCATGAGTCTCCCAAGCATCATCTCTTTGACAGTTGGATGTATGTCATACACACCTTTTTATAGCCAGATTCTTAGCTCTTCTCACCACTCTCTTTCTGTGCATTGCTAACTTAAGCACTCCTAAAACTCTACAGTACTTCCTACTCAGCCAGCTGACCACTTTTATTCTTTCCACCCTTAACTATTCTCTTCAATTTTATTTTTATTTCATCTTGTTAAATCTTAAAAATCAATCCTTTACTTACAAGTTGCAACATTAAAATAGTATCTATCTTTCAGTCATTTCCCATTGACCTCAGAAATCTAAGGAGAGACTTTCCACAGAGGGAGTTGCCCAGACACTTGGCAACAGGACACAGAAATGTGTAGAAGATTATGAAAGGCTGCTAGCAGATCAATCCCCACTATAGCAAAGCCAGAGAACCTCTTAAACATCAGGGGTGTAAGAATGGACAATGCATTGTTAATGACCCATGGAGTCTGTTTCTTTCTAAATTCTGTGTTAGGTCTGGAAAGCAGGGTCAGGAGAAGCTCTGATACACACATCAACATAAGAAGCCTCGTTGCTAAAGTGCAACAACAGTAGTCAAAGCTGGGATAGTGAAGCACATGGGAACATGCTTTGCCAGCCAGGCTTACACAGGTTAGGACTGCAGTATAAGAGTTTCTGCTGCATGGGCCGGAACTGGAGCTAGTGGGGAGCAGCAGTGTTATACTGGCACCTGTGCTCCTTGACTTCTTTTCTTTGGCACTGGGAAGGTGCTGGCCTGAATAATGCCAACATAATAGGTTACCCATTGTAACTTACTAAAAGATTACTGTAAAGTGCAAAGTTTCTCTCACAAGAAATTATGGGAGTACCTTGGCCACAGGCAGAACTCTTTGCAAACCCATACAAATAATGTCTGACTTGAATACTTTCTAGATCTTGCTGGATTTTCAAACATTTAGGTGTGTCTCCGCAATTTGCTTATGTTTGTTGCCTACCTCTTCATTAGTTCTGTTTTTAACTGTATCTAGCTGTATTTTAGCTGTATCTAACTACCATAGAACTGTTTCTGCATGTGAATTAAATTTGGTTTGGAGGCAAAGTGCTCGAGATCAATTCACTCAGCGGCTTGTTGGTTTGTTTGGTTTTTTTTGGTGTTTGGTTGGTTGGTTTTGTTTCTTTTACAGGAAAAGACCTGTGCTTCTTTGTCTGCCATCATGGTAATAAGGTGTAACAGAAAATGAAACCCCCTGGGGTTTATTTCATATACTTACTCCTGTAAACCTCCTTCATGTTTGGCAAACTTGCTTTGCCTGTGGAAAATGGAACTGTAACCACTTTGAAACTAGATAATCTTACTAATTTTTACTCTGAATTATTTAACATGCTCCATAGAAAATTTTATAATACTCAACATTATTTCCTGATGGCCCTATATTTAAAAAAAAAACAAACCAAAACCAAAACTTCCTGAGTGTCATAATCCAGAAATAGTGGATGTTTGAAGAGGTGATGGCCATTAGATGTTTCTGGAATTTACTGGACTACTGCGTGTACAAAGGTTGGTGCAGCACAGAGGTTTCAGGTTTAATAGGTTAATATGATCCTCAAAACAATCTCATTTTAAAGGATGTATATTTATGCCCGTGTAGAGAAATTTCCTCTGTATGTAATTTTAATATTACTGCTAAATCACTATGACCATGAAATCTTAAGCAAAAAACATATGCAATGGAGGGAATGTGACTCCTTGAAAAGTTGAGCCAACAGTTGACGGTCCTGAACAGCTGAGTTCAAACCAGTGGTGCCTGGTTTTCAGATCTAATGATCACACTAATCAGTCCTTCCAGTGGAGCCATTATTTTTCTCTGTGTTCTAATCTTCTTTTTGCTGGTGTCTCTTTGTAGAAAGTCCTTGAAGCAAATTTCCACTTTCATTTTGTGTCTCCTGTTTCTTCTTTATCACTGAATCCTGTGAATTTCTTCTTGCGTGTCCTGCCAGCTCCTGTGAAGATGTAATGATGCATTCTTTCATTTGTTTAGGACCTGTAGCAACCACAGTAAAAGGTACACACCAAGATATTTGATACATAGTAAAATGATGCTTTAATTTGATTTATTACCAAGAAAAATAAAACAACTGTAATAAGGAAGTCCTGGGCTTTCATATTTGACCAATTACACACGTGTGGAATGGGGCAGGAACAATTGTCATCCTGCTGTGTTTGGTCTTACCTGATGCCACGACAGTTCCAATTGTTGATGACCATCTCTCAAGGCCTGAAAAATCTGGAGTTGAATGGACATCAGAGATCAGAAGGCTCAAAAGAAGAATGAACTGGAGCTCACTATAGGAAGAAGTCAAAGGCCACCGTAGATTTTAAACAGTCAGTATGTTGCCTCATACAGTTGAGATGATTTTGTATCATCAGTAGATAGATTTACCTCATGAACTTCTCAAATTTGTCTATGTTCAGGTTTTGCTTTGTCTATTTTGCAACACTTAAAAGTAGAGTTGCAGGTCAAAACTAAAATGAACACCATCTTTGCAGGATGTTATTTTCCACTATTCCACATCAGTTTCACCTTTTTTAAATCATAAATAATCATAATCATATTTCTTTTTATGGAAAGAAAATATACATTGTTTGTACTCTACAAAATAATTTGCATGGGTAAGATGCAAGCTTGTTAGGCTTATGACTAAGTTTACAGCTCACTATAACACCATCCATAAGCTCTTAAACCAGAAAAACAGGGCCAATGTGGCATCAAAGACTCATGAGAGATAAGCTGTCTTAATTTTTATTTTTTTTTCATGATAATCACTTGACACAAGAGAGGATTGCATACAGAAGGGTGAGGAAGAAATGGCTGACCTTGTGATTTAAAAAGCTTGGCCATTAGCTTAATAATCCTACAGGTTTCACTGCAGAAAAATGTGTTACCACATTGTCAAAATTGTTTTGTAATGTCTCATGCTCTTTTAGGATGTGCAGTTCAATAACATTCTGATCCCTGAAAACCAGAGTGTGGAATCAGGGTACATGCTAATGTAACTAGCTCTTCCTCATTGAACAGGTGATAATCACTTGGAGTTGCCTGATGCTGTCCCCATCTTTAGATGATGCTGAATTGAAGGATTAGGAGATTAGGTGGAATAGTTTGAGAAAGCTGTTAATTAGACATTAGATGATTCATCCTTTAGTACAGGATGGAGGATGAAGGCTCTCTTCTGGACCCTCTCTATGATCACAAAATTGATTAGAAGGATTCCTTTCCTATAAGGAAAGGCTGAAAGAGTTGGGGTTGTTCAACCCGGAGAAGGTTCCAGGGAGACCTTACTGCAGACTTTGAATACTTTTGTAGCACTTGTAAAATAGATTGGGACAAACTTTGTAGCAGGGCCTGTTATGATAGAAGGAGGTGCAAAACTTTTTAACTGAAGGAGGGTACATTCAAAGTAGATAAAAGGAAGAAAGTTTTTACAATGAGGACAGTGAAACACTGCAGCAGGTTGCCCAGCAGGGTGGTGGATGTTCACTTCTTGGAAACATTCAGATAGAATGGGGCTCTGAGAACCTGATCTAGTTGAAGATGTCCCTGCCTATTGCAGGGGAGTTGGACTAGGTGACTTTTAAAAGCCCCTTCCAACCCAAACTATTTTATGATTCTACAATCCACCCCATTTATATGATCAAAGGAAGACAAGAGATTCCCAAGATTCCAAGCTATTCAGAATGGCCAGAGCCAAGTTTTATGCCATGTATCAGTGTTGAATTTCTGTGTTTTGTCAGGGCTGCTGATGTACAGGGGTCTGTATGTGTTGTAGGGGTCCATGGTAGGATATGAAAGGATAACTTTGTGTAAGGACTGGTGTGATTGAGAACAAAATAACAGTTTATAAAATTTACCAGGGTTAATTCTGGGCACAAGACTAAAAGTTTGAGTACATAGCTGTGTAGGATGCTTGGTTTAATATGTCTCATAGACATATGCTTAGGTTTAGTAACAAGGTGGAATCAGTATCAAAGCCTCAATTCTAGAACAGTATCTTCACAGGCAAAATATACTAATGCTATTTATATTATAATTAACATTATATAATTATAATTATAGATGCTCAAAGTGAGCAGAATTTAAGTGTTTTTGGCATGTATCTTAACTCTTTAGTGCTTATCTTCAAAAGTCTGAGTGACAATGAACATGGTGCATGGTTGGTGTATGATCCTATTCTTAGCATTTGTCTTTTTGTACACCACTCTACAGGAGAAGAGGGCTAATGCTCAAAATTCAAAATAGCTAAAATATATTAGGGTCAATGAGAGAAACAAAAAATTTGGTTTAACTGCCAAATTCCTGCAGCATATTGAGGACATCCTTCTCCTTTCCACTTACCTGCTCACTTTTCTCCCAAAGACACCAGCTTTATGCCAGACAGCATTCCCAGCTCACCCTCTTTAATTCCCGTTGAAGTCTTGTAAGTGGCCATGCAAGTATGTAAAAAGCTGGTGCTTTTCATCTCACATATTCTCTTCCTGGACACACCATAAATGTCAGTTTAATTTAGGGTTCAGGAGTTCTGGGTTACCTGAGGTATCTGCTGTGCCAGGAGGCACCTCTTTATAATGGTGTGATTAGCCTCATTATTTTTCTTTGAAAAGGAAAGGGTGACACTCTTCTTATATTCAGCCTAGTGAATTTATACCAAGATCTGATTGAAACAGTGAATGCATTGCAGCTGTTAAATCACTATGTTAATCATAATAGCTCAAGGTCTTGGGTGGAAGATGAGCCCAGGTCATTGACTCCTCAGTAGTTTATGCACAGCACTGGTATGTTAACAAAGAGCTTGTGATTGCTATAGTCACCCAATTCATGTATAACCACATGGATAAAAGAAATAAGAGGTCAAGATTTTCTGGCAGCAGCTTCTGGGAGGAGCAGAGCTGAGATCTGTGATTTGCTTGTAAGAGCTTTATTTGTCTGTAGTGATTTATTTAAATCTCATGAAAGTGGAATGTGCTGCAGTTTTGCCCTTCCCAGTCTGAGGGTTAAATTTGCATTTCCTTCGATGTCTCTCCAGCTAACATGAAAATAACTTCCATGTGTGTCACTTCTCTCCTCAAAAATATTTGGAGTTCCTTCAAAATTAGGTTTGGTATTCAGAATATACCCCCAAACTACAATTATCCCCAAGCACTTGAATGTAGTTTTAATTTTTTTATTTCAGTGTATTCTTGAGAGCTACAAGACCTTCTCTATTATTTCTTCAGTGCTAAAAACAGCAGTATGTCAATGTACAGCCATTGCCAACACCTTTCTGAATATTAGTTTTAATAGGCTCTTTCGTATTTCTGTTAATAGACAAAGAAATGAGGAGGTCAAGTTTGTAGGGAGCACAGTGAAACTTGGTTTTTAGTACGTGTTGAGACCCCAGGACCCTCATCTCATGAGCCTGGTTTCTGACCACAATGTCACATTACTAACCAAGATGTCTCTGCCAGTGATATCATCAGGAGCATTTGGCAGAATGGCATATTACATTTCCATACCTTTTGTGAAGACTTGTGGGAGAGAAGAGAGTTGAGCTGAGAGAAATGTAGGAAGAATTGAGTCTTTGCCTGCTCAGGGGCAGCCAATGCTTGGCCAGTCCTCCAGTGCTGTCTGAACAGGGTGCTCTTAGTCCCCAGGCAAACCAGCAGGAGCTATGGAGAAGAGATGGAGCTATGGACAGGAAGACATCAAGGGTGTGAACCAAACAGCTTCAGCTAGACATGCAAGGGTTGACTGAAGGTGTGGCAGGGTTCTGCCTTGATGGGGAAGAATTGGAAGGGTTAGGAAGGGATATGAGAGAGTGGACAGTGGTGCTGTGATGGTGTTGCTGGGGTCATGTAGGGTGTTGTGCTGGCCCATTAGTAGCGCTGTCCATGGAATAATATGGGAGATCTGATTACAACCGAGAGAAAGAGATGAGAAGAGAACAAGGGTGGCAGAGAATAGTTGTGTTTTCTTTTGTGATGAAGTGGGATTTCAGTGAAGGGTGCAAGATCACTTTTAGGGCCAATAATACAGCTTTGCAGGCTCTTTCACCAGGAATGTTTTTGTTTCTTTGAAGATGAGATTACTAGATGTGACAGAGCTGTCTGTCTCCATGGTAGCAGAGCAGGCTATGGAAGGAGCAAATGCAAACCCAAGTTTTCATTTTGGCTAATGTTGTTTTCTCAGGGCTTGTCTGCACTAGGATACTTTGGAATGTTAAATGAAATAAATTACTGCACATATGCTAAGTTGCACTAAACATCTGTGTGGATATTCTCAGTGATTGTAATAGGTCACCATATCTTAGCCTACTAAAAAATTAAAACTGCTCTTCTAAATGAAAATGTAGTGGAGTCTTGCTTACATTCATCATCTGGTTATTTGTTTTAATGGAAAGACATTTTCCTTAGTGCCCTATATGAATGAAGCCTTAAGTGAAGACAGTACTGGAGTCAGCTTCTTGGGCAACAAAGCTCACAAGCTTAGCTGAAAGTGATATTAGACATCAAGTTCTCCTTAGGAAGCTCTTGTTAACACAAAAAATCTAAAAATATCTCCTTCTTGGTGCTGACAGGCGCATCTATTACAGGACATTTCAATCTGCCTTTTTGAAAAAGTTTATAGTGAGACAATTCCGGAAATATTTGGAGGCTTCATATTTCCTTGATCCCCGCCAAATTCGTTTCAGGCTTCATTATGGTAGGGAAACTGTAAGACTGTCTGTCTTATTAGTTTACTGCAATTGTCAAAGACTGAGTTTACACATCAATTATCTACAAAAATCAGGTCAGAAAATTTGGGGACTCCATTGTAGATAAATATACTTGATTGATAAATATTTTTCACAAAGGCATGGGCACATCTTTCAATGTAGGAAGTCACAGTAAAAATGTTGACTGGTCTTGTCTGCAGGTTGTATTACATGATGTTTAACAAGGCAGACTGAATACAGAAACTTGTCAAAGTAAAGTATTATAGAAGTGACCTCACTAACTGGCAGAGCTCAGTATTTTCTATTTTGTGATAAAGGGTAGATATATGAATTTCAATATGTCTTAAATACTTAAATGCAATAAATAAAAAAATTAAAATGTTCAGTCAGGTTAAGAATTCATTTCACCATTTTTGTATTAGAAGAACTTACCTTTATTTATCTGAAAGGGTATTCCCATAGGATGAGATATGTAGGTGATACCCTTGTTCATAGTCGGGGGCTGACTGATTCCCAGAAGTCAGTTATGTTCTGAAGGTGGAGATATGGGAGGACCACAAGACTCAGCAATAGTTCTTTGAAAGATCCAGAGCTGAAGACTAAGGATTGCTGTACTTTTCAGCCCATATGTTTGTCTGGACCTGGATAGTATTCATATTCTCTAAAGAATATTCTAAATAATATGAATATGTTTCTCTAATCCCCGAGGAAAATAAAGGATAAACACAGGAGATTCCAACTGAGATAGAACTGTGGCAATGAAAAAAGCAAGACAGAAGAGTAAAGAAATAGGTTATACACTGAGGCCACCTACTGGATATTATTGAATTAGCAGAACAAATGGTAGAAAAACTGCAGATTCGGTTGGCAGGAGTCCAAAGCAAAACAGGAAAACTATCTTGCTCTTAAACCAAAAATAAACAAACAACCCAACACAAAAAAAAAAAAAAAAAAAAGGGGGGGGGAAGAGAGAAGGGGAAGACCAATCAGAAAAACCCGCATGAAAACAAAACCAAAAAAAAAAAAAATGAGGAAAAACATACATAGCATGAATATTTTGGAAGCTCTGATTTTTTTTTTTTTTTTTCCCTCTCTAAGAAGTTAAAGAAAAGGAAACAACTTGTAATTGGATAACTTCTTGTGTCTTTCTTCCATTTTTTCTTTCTTTCTTTCTGGTCAGTCAGACATGAAGAACTTGATTCAGCAGGAGGGCTTTCCATCCAGTAGGACAGGGCAAGAGACCACCTGGTTTTCCAGTAAGAACCTGGACAGTTTTGGCCCCAGTTGTTATGATTTCTGCTTCTGGTTGTTTTGTAACTAAATATAAGTGAAGAATACAGAGCTCAAGAGCTTATTTCACAACTTAAATACAACAACACGGGCATGTTACAGACATGACTGTATTGATGGGCAGAGAAGTCTGAATAAAACACATAATATCTGGACAAATTATAAGGGAGAGACTCCATTTTCCACCCAGAGTATCAGAGCAGTGTCCTGTGCTTGCTGATGCTGAAATATCAGAATCAGGGAAAAGCACTGTCAAGGCTAAAAGTCTGCTGTGTGGTTTTCTAGGCATTTCACTGCAGATTTATGGTTGGTAAGCTTGGCTTCTGAATGGCAGGGATGTATTCAATTTTTTTCCTGGCTTCAGTATGTTGCTGATCTTTTGTGCACTATTTTTTCTTCAGAAAAGTTTCCAGTTCCTAGTGAATGGATTATGTACTTAATTTATTCTGTTTTCTTCCCTGGTGAAAACAATATGCTGGTCTTTGACTGGTCTGGAAAGAGCAGGTCTAGCTTTCATCATATGTGTTACTTGGTATTTTCTGGAACCAATTATCAGTGTGATAATATAGTCACAGCCTCATACAGCATCATCAAATATACTCACAATATCAATGAGTGGCTTTTGTCTGTCTGAATTAGGTGAAGCACACATTGTCATGTCAGGGAACAACTATCTGATATCTCATAAGGAGACTAGCAATCTGTACAGTTTGGGAATATCCCACTTCCCACAACTTAAGTGGTAAATTCATTATTTGTTTAAAAAGACAGTAGTAGAGCTGGATTAATATGTTCCATGGAAAATCTTCAGAAACTTGGAAACTACATCTTGAAACCGCAACTAGTACTGAATAAAAGTAATTCAAACACTTATGCAGGAAAGTTGACATCTAAAATGTCTTAAATTACTGTTGTGGGTAAGAACTCCACTCATGGCAGTATTCGTCTATTTTTAGTGTTTACATTTGATTCATTGTATCTCAAAATTATTCAGGTTTTAGTTGAGACATAATTTTCAGCCCTGAAATATTTGCATTTGCATGTCAAATACAAAGTCTTTTCATGAAATAAGATTTTGTTTTGCCTAGTAGTCTTTGATCTCACCTGTAATGTGTTGGCTCAGATATGCAGTTTAAAAAAAAAAAAAAAAAAAAGTGTTGATAGAATCAAAAGCTTTTCCCTGATATAAACTTCCCAAAACGTGCTTAGCAAAAATAAACTTTTATTTAATTGGAATTGTTTGTTTTATTTTTTTTTTTCTCATGCCATTGGCATAAATATTTTTTCATGAAACGTATTTATTAGGCCAACTTTCATGCATAAACCACAGAAACTCATTCCAAAACAGGTTATGCATTTAAAAGATGAATGTTGAGGTTGAAATATTGTTTTCTTGATTTGAAGAAGAATCCCATGCCTAAGTAAATTCTAATTGATTTATAACACACATTATAATAACGTGTATTTTTGTATTAACCATCTTAAAATTCTTACAGGAATACTAGAATAGAAATAAAACTGTTAAATATGTCTCATGTTATTCTATCTTGCCATGTACTCTGGTGTGTATGTGTGTATGTGGCCTAAAATAGCATATGACTGATCATATCTTCTCAAGAAAATAAAATTCAGAGGTTCTGGTTTTAGTGACACTGTTGAAGACTACTGCTGGATCCCATTCTTTGTTTGAATATGTGGTGAAAAAACCAACTTGTCCTTTTTATGGACACAAAGACGTGCTCCTCTATCAGCAAAGGGATACTGAAAGGTTGAGTAGCAGTCCTGTTGCAAATTGCCTGGCTGTTACAGGGGACAAATAGGAGTCAAATTTGGACCAGGAATGTGTTCTGGTGCACAGTAAAGTCAATTACATAGTGGGCTACACTGGGAGGAGCATTGCCAAATTGTGGGAAGTTATTTTGCTCATCTAATGATAAGGTGCAATAACCACAAGACTTGGCCTGGGATGTTCAGGATGGACACTAGAGAAAACTTCTTTATTTTCTTTATTTTCTGAGTCCAGGGAGATGGAGAAATCTCTTTCCAGTTTTCAAATAGACAAAGCCCTGGTTGACCCTGTAGTGCTGAGTGGAAAGTTGGGTTAGAAACCCCTAGGGACACCTTCCAGTTTATGTGCTTATGATTCTGTGATAAATCTTATGAAGAAGAAAATTCTGCCTGCCTGAAATGAAAGCTGGCAAAGTTCAGCTGTGCTTAGTACAGCCCGTGAGTGTTTTTCATGTGATTTAGGAATTATTCCAAACACAGTGACATCATTCACACAGCTCTGGATTGTACAATGGTTACACAGAATCTCTGCTATCATTCTTTGGCTGTTGATATATGTCTATACAGGAAAAATTTATAACAGAAATATCTATGATGCCCCTACAGCCCTCATCCCAGGTTATTTGCAAATGTGTGCTCAGTAAGAACAGAGAGCTCCTCTGTACTGTGAGTTTTTAAAAAGGTTCTGCAGCAAATGACCCATGAGTCACAAGAAAGAAGTGATCAGTCTCCACAGACCTCCCTGGCTCCCTTGGAACTGTGAGAAGATTCATCATATCCTTGGTTTTCATCTTCATCCATCAGTGTCTGTCATCTGTATTAGTAAAGAAAATAGCATCAGAGCCTGACCACTCTCCCATGTTTATCTGTGCTGTGGCACTATTAGTGGGTTTTGTCTTTATCAGTCAGCCCTCCTCTAAACAATGCATCATCATGATTTTGAGGACAGTACAGGCCAGGGATCATTCACTGAGGCCAACACATTTTTGAGAAGAGCATTTAGGTTCGTAGGCTTCAGTGACTAGTCATCCTTATTTATTATTTGTTGCAACATAAAATGTCAAAGATTTTATGTATCTATGAGGAGTCAAATAAGAGAATGAGGTTTCTCAGGTGTCTCACTAGACATAAAGAAGATTCAGTCAGTGGCAAACATTGAAGTGTTGCTAGTAAATTCAAGTACCATAAAAACTGCTCATCTAGTGTCTAAGATTGTTTAAGAGCTTGCAGCTGTTCTTCTGATGAAAAGAAACTGTAATGATTTACACATTTATATCTACACTGGATTTTGTTGCTAGTACCATTTGATGTTTCCCAGATGTTTTAGAACAGATTCTCTATTCACCGTTTTCATGCCACCCTTCATTTCTTGACCTCTTATATTCTCAACTGTATAATCACCAGGTTTATTAACCCTAATCTGCTTTATCTTTTTCTTAGAGGAAAGCCACTTTGTGGTTCAAAATTACCCTTGCTTGGTTTCTCGCTACCTTTTCATTTCTGCTGTGCCCTTTCAGTTATGGTCTTGGTATTCATAATGCACATAATTGATTTTACCCAGTGGCATAATGATATTTTTTGTCTTTCTCAGTATTAATTTCCTAATAATTCATAGCATTTTCCTGAGTTTTTATTAAAAAGCCTTTATTCAACACTGGTATCTGGTGTTTGTGTTGATATTTTTATGTAACCCTGTATTATATCTATAAAATCTCACTCTCTAGTAATAGCCAAGTTGGGGCCATAATTAGATTTGTTTGAGAAGTTAGGATTGTGTTTTCATGTGTCATTTTACACTTGTTTACATAAAAGTGATTTCCTCTGGTATTTTTGTACTTAGTCACTCAATCTCCTGAGGCTTTTCTGTGGTTCATTTTCAGGCCTCATGATGCTGAATAACCCCATCAGCAGCACACCATGTCTCCTTCTGAGTCACACCTTTTTGTGGTCATTTCGGATATGATGAACACTTTGGATCAGAACACCATGCAGTTTGTGGCAGTTGGCATTTATTCCTGTTTTTTTTTTTAACAACTGCAATAGCACAAGGGGTTTTCCTGTCAGTGTAATTTTTAAAAGTCTTGTCAAATGTCTTTTTGAATTTGTATACACTATGTTAAATTTTTCTCCCTGGTCTGTAGGCTTCTTGGTTACTTCAGAGATAGATCTGTGAGACAATTGCAGTAGCTTTCCTAAAGTATATTCAATTCTACATTTATTCTGTATTTCTTATGTCAGTCATTTGCAGAAAACAGATAATTACTTCTACTAAGTATATATAGAGATACAGTGAATGATATGGATGGAAATGGACACCTGAAACCATGCAGAAAAAAGGATATTTATGGAATATGTAACTTACTTGGTTTGTTTGCACTGCTTTAATGATCTTCTGATAGAGTTGCATCAATGTATACATTGCATATCTACCATTCACAATTTCCTCAGTCAAGAAATATTGCTGATGGAAGTTATATTTTACCATCAAAAATTTCCCGAGTACTTATGCAGAGGCAACTACCCATTAGTAAAGAGATACTATTACTTTTTTTTCCTACTCCATTGAAATGAAGATGTGGAACATATAAAGCGATACTACAGAAAGTCTGTTTTGATCAAGCACTAGTTTGTTCTGTGATGTGAATAAGAAAGTAAAGGACTGTCATGACTAGAAAAGAATTAGGAAAAGGAAATACTGACAAACTCATTGTATTTAAATACTAAACCTTCAGACTTCATTATGATCAATTAACTAAAGAAAATGAAATGTCAGGCATTACAAAGCTAAGGCATGGATCACATCTCAGCCCCCAGTGAGTTCCTGCAAGCAAGTACTTATTCCACAGAAGAAACAGGGTTACTTGATCTCATGTCTGGATGCTGACCTGAAGGGCCATTGAACTTGAGCGGTTAAATGTCACAGACATAAAGAGAAAGGACTACTTAGAGAGAACTGCATGTTCACACCCTCTCATATCCTTTCCATATCCACAGGACTCGAGATGGTCAGCCAAGAAAATGAGTTGTTTCCTCTGAAAGGGAAGGATACTGGACAGTGTATCTAGTTGTTTGAGTCCTTTTTGCAGGTTTGCACTGATGAATAATTGCTAAATATTATCAGGCTGCTCACAAGTGCTGTTCAAGGATATCTCTTGGGTCTTTTTTATCATCAAGTGAAACTCATCAGGTGACATAAACTCAAGTACTAGAAAAAGGTAGATGAGACTGCTCTGTTACTTACTCCATACAACCATGCTGCTGTTTCTGCCTTGTCGGCTCTGTAGTTGGACAAAGTTAGCCCAAGGATGAAAAACATCTGTGTGAAACTGAACCCATGCAAGAATCATGATGTGAGGAAAGCTGTTCTGAAGAGTGTAGTCTACTTTGGAGTTAGTTGTTGCACATCTGTAATTGATCAGCTGAATCTATAATTTAGAAGTCCTTTTGCATTCCTTGATTGTGTCAAGTTTGGACATAGCATTACCCATGAGTAATGCTTTCTATAAGCTTTGATTGGCTAGAAGACCCCATCCCATGCTGGCAGACGATGACACGTTACTCAGTTATTCATGCTTCACTTGCTTCCTGGCTGGTCTACAAGAGTCTGATGTGTTTGGTCACCAGGCTTTCAACACTTAGAACAATTCACCTACAATAAAAAGCTGTCAGCCATTCTGTTTACTTTAAGTGTATCATCAGACCTGTCCTCAGCTGTCTACAATCTCTCTCCACAAGAAGATGGTTCTTCTCATCACAGTAGGCTTTTTCCACAATGGCCAAAAAGTGTCTGGAGCTTAGTGTTGACAACTGTATTCATCTGTCCATACAGACCATTCCCTTTGCTCCCTATCTCCACCTCAGTAGGGGTAAATGCTGTCATAAAAGTTGTCTGTCTAAGAGACAGAATGTTCTTGGAGACCACTCTGAGACAGTGAAATCAGTATCTTGGGATATAAGGACAGTCACAAACCTGACCTTCCATTCAAAGTTCAAGGCATATTTATTTGACTTCTAGTAAAAACACTGAGGCAATATAATTGTTTATAATCAAACCAACTCTACCAAATAGACGAGACTTCACTGCCCAAGCATCTTCCCTTGGGAAGAAGAGGAGAGAACAAACAGCATGCAGCAAGCAGGAAGTCATGCTGCTTAATGTATTTTGGAATGACTTTCCAATGCCCTATTAGTGAGGTATAAAGAACTCTGGCAAAACTGAGCAGAAAGTTGCTCACAGCCTCATTCTCATGTTGTAAGCTTTTTTTTTTTTGTGCAACCTTGGTACCTGCTTTTTTGGGCAACATGCAAATGTCTTTGAGGAAGTAAGCACACCCTTTTCTTCAAATGCATTTGGTTCTGTAATTTGGACATATTCAATACTGTCATGTGATGTGACATGCAGAGTTGGCATTTTTATCTTATTTAAGTTTTGGTGATTGAGGCCCAGACCCTACAAAAACACCCTGAGTTCTCTGTGCTCAGCCCCAGACTCATAACCCTCTGAATTCCACCTTTTACTCCCTCTGCCAGCTGCAAAATTCTGTTAAGCTTGCAGCTTTCCTATCCATGACAAGAGCTCTTAGGCTGACTTAACAAACACATAAACATACAAGCTAAAAAAGCAATTATCATACTGATAGGAAAATGCAAAACCAAATACTAACAGAGCAATGAAACTAAATGAAAGTAATGCCCATGTATTTGTGTTCTGCCTTAATGAGAATTCATCTCATTCCTTCGTCTTCTACCTCTTGAGAATTCAGCAGAAACCTAAAAATATGTAACACTTCAATTGTAAGACATTTTAGTGACAAATAGAATTATATGCACTCAAAAGAAATACTTACAGTGGAACCAGCATCTTGGAAACTCTGTGGATGTTCATGTCAAAGTTTCATGGAAGACATGAGAGTAAATTAATTTCCATGTCTCATTTTCCATAATACATTAATAAGTATGAACTTTACTTCTACAGGGATGCTTTTTCTAGAGGCCATAGGTAATTTTAGCCACTGCAGACAGTGCTGAGCAAACTCCAGTTATAAATGACACATTTTCTTTTAAAAATATATATATTTAAGTCTACCCACTCTTAATTGAAGCTTATTTTCACTAAGACTCCTCATAACTTCCAGAGCCATCACTGAATCTTTTTTATACTTTGCATGTTCTTGTCCTTTCTCAGCAGGAATTATTTTGAAGCCCACAGTTACCTGATGTGCTTGGAGCTACTATCCCGTAGTGACCCAATCCACTGTGTTTGCATGCTGTCTTGGCTTCCCAACCTCTTCAGGTCTGGGGCTAAATTTGGGATGAAGAAGCTGAGAAACATGTTAGCAAAAGGCAGGTACAGCTGAAAGGATGCCTGCTGCCCTTCACAGAGACAAGATTTTGCCTTTATAAGGACCATTTTCTCCAGACATCCACTGCTACTGTTTTCAGAGATCAATAAAATACCAAGAAACTGCAATATATTTCAGAAGTTGTATGGGACACTGATTCTTTATTCTGGGGTGAACAATGCCTTGCACTAGGATTCTGTTCAGTTACTTTTATGCATCCAGAATACTCTGTGAGAGGAATTGTCATTCTCTGGATTTAAATGTGAATTCAGTGTGTTTGTTATTTGACTGTGTGCTTAAATTTGTACATATCTGCACACAATGTATTTGCAGCTGAATGCCATAATCCAAGAAATTGTTTTTGTGATTATTTGTATCATAGTGTAATTCAATAAATTACAAGTAATTAAGAAAAAAAGAGACATTTTTAGAATACTCATCCAAAATAAGAAAAATATGGCCAAAAAAGCCAGGAAACTTCAAGGTAATAATGTATTTTTGAGGATGCATTTTTTAAAAATTTGTTTTATTACTTAAATCTACTGAGAAAACCAGTTTTTAGAGAGGAAAGAAATTAGATCTGCTCCATAATAAAAAACCTGCTCCTTTAAAAAAAATTAATTAATTCCTTGTTTACTTATAATCTTGCATGTACTCAAATGTTTTCCTGGCCTATTGTTTGAAGGCAGTTATCTAATGCTCTTCACAGCCTCATATGTCATCAAGTTGAAGGTTAGAAATTGCAAACATCAAATTCTCAATTATTTCCTGATGAATAAAGCAGTTTATAGAGTTTACGCAGATATTAATGAAAAATAATCTTGTATTGAAAGTACTTCCTTTCCTGCTTTACCTGCAACGTGTAAATATATACTAACTTCTGTTCTTTTACCACTTTATAAGACAGAGATGATTGTCTAGATAGATTTATTTTGAAACTCAATGTGTTACATGCTTTTTAAAAAATAATGAGCAGAACTATATGTGTGAAAGAATAAAGAGCAATTTTCACAGCATCTTTTTGTTTAGACAAATATTAAGGATAACATCCTCAAAAGTCTTCATTGTCATACAGAAAATATGACCTAGAGAAAGATTAAACATATATAATTTATTAATTCTGCAAGTGACTAAAGAAGAAGTTTTATTCACTAGTAGCAATATTTTAAGGCTGTCTAGTTTCCTTTTCTGAACAATGATACCATTTAGCCAGTTGAAAATTGCAAAGTAATTAGAAAGAAATGTTATTTTCCTTGGTGCAAAAGTGAGGTGGCAAATACAGACTTCCTTTTAGCCCAAGATATTGTAAAAGTCACCTTCTTCTTCCTCATCCCCAATAAACCAATCTAAAATGAATGTGGTTAAGTCATGGCCCATGGTATTTATTTAAGTGTCTGGGTTTTTTTTGTTAATGTTGTATTTGCAAGGTTGCTCAAGAGGCAACAAAAGTAGAAGAACCCATATGGCCAAGAACATGGGCTAAATGCAGTAATAGAAATTGATAAATTGCAGGCATTTTTGATCCTCAGAGCCATTTTTTCATAATTTCTTTTTTATCACACAAGCCGTCAATAAACTGAGTAATCTCACTCAGTGAAAGATTATGAGGTAAATGAACAATGTGAGCATCACATTGGAGTTTTGGAGATGCCAAACTAAGGAGACATTTCTAGTTAGAAATACTTTCAGGTTTTAGTTAGCCTGAAAATATTCTATGTTTCTCCCAATAATGATATCTGAAAACACCTCATTATAGCTACAACCCTGCCTCCCATTAAATTCACAAAATTTATGTTTATATATAGTTATTGCAACACTTGAACTATTATGGGAATACCATTTTGCATTTATATTTCCAATACTGTTCTTCATGATTTGGCTGACCTGCTCAGGCTGAAGATGAAGAGGGACCCTTACTTAAATTGTCCTCTGTAGCTGAGAGAACAGTCAGTAATAGAGGCTTCAGAAACTGGGAATTGTTGATTTCTCCTGCAGAGGGCATTTTGCCAGAGCATTCTGCTTTAGACTAATGGAAATTCTTGGACTAAATATATACATGCATAGGACTGGAAAAATATATCTGAAGCATGTGTGTCTATAGGAATTCAATTCATCTAAAGCATAAAATTCGAAAACACATTTTCTTTGTGACTCAAATTGAAATGACCATGAGCATGGCAGTCTATTTTTTTGCACGGTTTTACCAGGTTTGTAGTAACGGATATTTGCTAATCGATATTTGGCAAAGAGAAGAAAGAGACCGTAAAGAGGAAAGACACATCCTTAAGTGCTTAAGTAAGAATGTGCTTGAGTTTTTCCACTTGAACTTCAAGCCTAATCTTTCTTAGAGTGTACCCTGTGTCTAAGTAGAAAATGAAAATGTGCACCTGATAAAATAATGAATAGGGATTTAAAAAAATGTGTAAAGTTTCACTTTCGGCTTTTCTTATTTTAAAGCAAATTATTTCAGTATCAATTCTCCAGTCTCACAGAGTTACCTCTCAATAAAATCTGTAAGAACAGCTGCAGACATTGTGAGATTTTAACAATGAATAAATAACACTTCTTCCAGAGCCTGGTGAAATTTATAGGACTTTTTCCCACAGTAACTGGTTTGTTCAAATGTTTACTAACTCATGCTATGTATAAATATTCAGGATTCTGTGCCTGTAAATGCATGCCTAATCTGGGCCAGCTGAAGGCGACTGCAGTTTCCTGCAGCGATATGGGCCCTTTTTTGGGAAGGCAGACCTAATTTGCACACTCACATGCACAAAGTGGGCTCAAAATCTCCGTGGTACTTCAGACTACTTACCTGCCTTCTCAAAGTCTCCTTTCCTTGGTCTTTTCATGTGCCAGCGATTCTGGTTACAATTCTTAGCAAATTCATTAAATAAAATGTGTTAAAAGCCGAAGTTTATGGCTGATGAGCTGTGCTGCTGGGACAAACCTTATCGACATTTCTTGGGATATATAATCTGTCTAGGTAACTAAAAGGGATGCCAGCATTTCTGGGAAAGTAATTTTTTCTTTCTTGTGCTCTGTTACACTTCAGGAGCTGTAACACACTGTGAAATACTTGTGCTTTCCTATGGAAACTGCAGGAAAAGCATGTAGAATTACAATGTTATTTTATGGGGTGTTCAAATCAAATCTAAACTTGATGGGGAGAAAACATTTATTTTTCAAAGAGAAGCATATTGGGAGCATAGAAAGATTTTATCCCAAGTGTGTGTAGCCATGCAGCGGGTGTCTGTGCCTCAGAGAGCTATAGATTATCTGCATGGTCACTCTGATTTGGATGTGCCAGTAAAATATATCCACATGATGTGCAGGTTTTGCAGAGCCAGCAAGTGAGAGATCTTGTGGGTTTTACAAAGTTTTTCACACTGTTTGTCTGCACGAGGACAATTTTTTTTGTCTGTTTCTGAGGATACTTGCTGAGTACCTGTTCTCCACAGGGAACTTCATCTGCTTCATGAGAAGGAGGACTAGGTCTCCCTGAATGCCAGACCTATGTGACAGGGACATCACTCTTTTTTGACATTGTTCTTCGTCCTGGATGTTCTCATGTTTACAGCAAGTGAAAAACCTCCATTAAGGACATCATTACATGACATCTCGGCCATGTAATGCCAAAGTAAATCTTCGCTGGAATGTGAATGAGGGCAACTGTCTCCTGCAGTAACCTGCAAATACATGACTTTTTATTGTAAAATTAGACCAGTGATTTACTTGCCTTTTTATCAGGGCCTGGAGGACACTATTGCTATTCCATGCTCATAACTGTATCTTCACTATTCTCAGTGTACCCCATGTGCTGGGAGCTATGGCTCTCCATCCCCAACTCTTAGGCATTTTTCAGTGTTCATCCTTGTCTTTCCCCACAAACATTGGGCAACATCATTGGCTTGTGTTATTTCATGTTACCAAGGGTTTCCAAATTTGGCTCTGTCTCATGTCTAGTCTTTTGTACAGCAGTCTTCTGTACATCTCTTTTTAAATACCTTGCTGTACTTCCATAAAAATTCGGTGCATGAATTTCACTCTCGTGCCCTGTCTTTTCTAGTTGCCAGGCTTTCAATTATTAAGGTATTATAGATTCTCTTGTCAAAAACCATAAAGAAGTGCCCCTGGCATATGAATGACTACAAGATGTTTTAGAAGGTGTATATGGATTTTCTCAGACATGGAACAGTTCTCTAAAGGAAAGGCAAAAAACTACTTGCAGTTTAAAATTATGACAATTTCTCTTAACTTTGGAATGTTCACGGCAGAATATTGCTTTCAATATACAGATATTGCTATTCAGAGGGCACAAAGCTTATATGGCACAGTACAGTCTGGCAACATCAGCTGGATTTAGGACCTTGCGCTTTTATAACAGCGTTATGGGAACCTGTTTCCTTCATGTGTCTTTCTTGATGTATAATTCTATTGAATTGAAAGGCGAACTTCTCATTCTGGGGTTTGTGAAGGCCGGGGATAGAGGAAGGGAGTGAAAAGAGGGACTCACCCCTCAGTCTTCTGCAGTGGTGAATGCTCTCGCAGTAAATCACACACCGCAATGTGAGCGGGAAATATAAATCGTCACCAAATGGAAAAAGGTAAAGAACTAAGCACAAGTACCCTTCTGCCTTTCAAGTTTTGCAGACAGGATTCGAGGAGCAAGTGAAGAGTCTGTGAAATAGCCTCTTAAAGATGTAGGACGGAGCTGCCGATGCTCCTCCCTCTCCATCGGGTTCCTATCGGGGCGGCGACCGCGGCAGCCGAGCCTTTGTCCCGCCTGCCCGCTTCTGCTCTCACGGGAGAGAGATTCCCCAGGGAATCAGTGCTGCCGCCCAGGGCTGTGCACCTGTGGTTTGGTGACCCTCGAAGGTTTTTCTTCTTCTTTTCAAATAATTGATATCAAATATATTCGGGGAGAAAAACAAACAAACAAACAAAATAAAAATGAAGTGCCTATATGGTGCTTCATCAATAGGTGAAATTCCTGCTGTGGAAGATGCCAGTTGAAGAGAATTAAATAGCCATGAATATACCACGAGTAATAGAAATAATTATTAACAATTAATATTATAAATATTATTACGGTAATGGAAAGCGACCCCCGATGCTGAAAGCAGGGAGGGCTGGCGAGGCAGCCCGGGCGCGGAGGCGCACAGGACAGGTCGGACCCTGCAGCAGGCGGGGACGGGGGATGCCGGGGTGCCGAGGATGCCAGGGGGTGTCGGGGGGTGCCGGGGATGCCCGGGGGTGTCGGGGGGTGCCGGGGATGCCCGGGGGTGTCGGGGGGTGCCGGGGATGCCCGGGGGTGCGGGGGATGCCGGGAGCCCCGCAGTGCCCGGTGCCGCCTGCGATCCGCTGCCGGCCCGGCGAGGAGCGGGACATGGGCGGACACCCGGGCTGGGGCGTCCCGTCCCCACAAGGAAGGGGAGGATGGAGAAGGTTTAGGGCAGGTATATTTCCGTGCAGGACTCCGTGGTCTCTCCTGCCCTCCGTGATTTCGGGAGCAGCTGATGAGCTGAAGGAAAATTCAGCGGGAACTGTGCTGTATGAGGAGATAAAGCAGGGACAAGAGGAAATTGGAAGAGGGCCACAAATTGTACCAGCAGAGGTTTAGACTGGATATTAAGAAACAAATTTTCTCTGAATAAGTAGTCAAGCACTGGATCAGGCATCCCAGAGAAGGGGTAGAATCACCGTCGCTGGAGTTATTTAAAGACATGTACATGTGGCCCTTGGGGACATGGTTTAATGGTGGACTCAGCAGTGCTGGGTTAACAGTTGGACTCAACGATCTCATAGATCTTTTCCAACATAAAGGAATCCATATGTGTGTGATGGAATGCCATCGTGCCAAGATATTATCTGAAGTTTAGTGTACCTGCTGGTATGTAAAGCTGATGTCCAAGAGCCAGGCTCACGGGGACTATGACACCTTTCCCCCTTGCTCATGTAACTCTCCTTCAGACTTATAATGGGTAACTTGATTTCTCTTTTATCCTGTATTCTGGCCATGGTACAGTTCACCATCCCCACAGAGTCATGCCTTCCGTGAGCTGAGCTGAAAATGTTGACCAGTTTTCATTTGGGGATGAAGTGAAACTGAGGTTTAGCGGGTAGCTAGCAATTACACCTTCTCTAGGGATGCCTGGGACACAAAGGTGCCAAATGAAGAAGTGAGTGAAATAAATAATTCAAGTGTTCTTAATATAAAGACTTCACTGCTTCATGCTCTCTTCCAGATCAGTAACAAACACATGAAAGGAGCAAAGGAGACAGTGCAGGTTTCTCTGGAGTTTCCCAAACAGCCCACCTGTACTCTGGAAATCAATTCTTCACTCTTCCTAGTTGTCCTTCCATATTAAGCCTACCTTGTTTACCTGTACAAGGGCCTTAATTTTCTGGTTTATAGCAGCTTAGTTTTCATAAGTGAAAACCAACATTTCTAATTAACATAAAATCTTAAGGCACCCTGGAAATTTGCATGATAATAAAGAGATAAAAAAAAAAAAAGTCTACATCAGTGCACTTCAGGACATGGTTTCCTTTCTGAAGCTGTGAATAAGAAAGGGCAGGCAAACCTTTTAGCCAAGACCACATTCACCAAAGTTGTTTTAGAAATGGGAAGTACTCATTCCTAACCTCAGCAGCATTTTTGAGGATAATATCCTCTAAAGTGAAAAACCACCATCTCCATGGGGAATGAGTGATGTGAGCCAGATTTTACCAGAAGTTTTTTTACCCAAAATACCAGTTTGAACACCTATTGCAAATTCAATAGCCATAGGGAAGACATCTGGTGTTTCAATTGTCTGCTGCCCTCAACTCAGAATCCATTATTTCCAGCCTGCCCAATCAGGAAAAATGTATTAGTTATAAGTAATTGCAAATCAATGAAGTGAAGAAAGAAGGAATAATTCAACATATCAACAGCATGGTGATGTTTTGGCATTAAATGTAATCATTGTATATACAGTATTTTTAATATGTTTAAACTTGGATATAAATTAGCTATATCCTTCCTGTCTGTTTTGTGATACATATTAAATGTCCAAGGATATTTGAGCTGATATCACTAAGAATATATGTTGAAGTTCTTTTACCCCATTTTTAAACAATTAAGTGGACATGTCAGGATAGGAAATCCATCCAGACTTCCTCATCTGCTGGTGAAAATAAATTGCTGCTCTCAGAAAGCAATCAGGCAGTGAAATAAGTAGTTTGGGTCTGCCACGTCACCTCCAGATAACTCAAATTAAATGAGGCAGGTCATTTACTTACTGCTGCAGGATCATTCAGGCAAGCAAATACATTTTAGCTTAAATAAGCAAGTGCTGGACAGTTCAATCTTCACTTGAAAGTGTGCTGTGATTCTATGGAATATACTTTGAATTCAAACTAACACCATCTGGAGCAGTCATTGTGCTGTTTAGGCTCTGGAGGGACATATGATAGTTGGTGATTAAAAGGAAAGTGTTCATGTGTAAGCAAAATAAATGCCATCATGTTATTGAGAAGTGAAAATTAGGAAAAATTCAAATAGATTTACTTAGCATTGTTTATTCTGTGGTTTTTCTGTGAGGAAAAAGAGGAAATCTAGAAAAATGCTGTAAATACGTTCAAAATTTATTAATCAAATCTGTTTCACAATGATTGGTTAAAAAAAAAGGACCAATTCCCTCTGTATTTTTAGTTCTATCAGAGGATTTTATTGTCAGGAAAGATGGCTTTTCTGCCTTTCTTACTATTGTGAAGCAGTATTTTTCAGAGAAATTGTCCTTGCTTCCAAGCACAAGCCTGTCCCATTTGTGCTAAGAATGGTGACAACCAACTTTGTACACACTTTTCCTTTTTCTGGGTCACCTAATCTTTCCTTGGTTCCTTTTTTCAGGATGGGAAAAGTTAAGCTGTGGACCAGCACTCAGCTAGACATTTATCAGGCTTATGGGAACAGTTTTTGCTTAAATGGAATGGTTACATTTTTGCCATAATAACCCCCTGCAGCATTACAGGCTGGGGACGGTGTGGCTGGACAGTGCCCAGGCAGAAAGGGACCTGGGGGTGCTGGTGACAGTAGCTGAACATGAGCCAGCAGTGTGTCCTGGTGGCCAAGAAGGCCAATGGCCCCTGGCTTGTATCAGGAATAGTGTGGCCAGCAGGAGCAGGGAGGGCATTTTTTCCCTGTACTCAGCACTGGTGAGGCCATACCTGGAGTGCTGTGTCCAGTTCTGGGCCTCTCAGTTTGGGAAGGATGTTGAGACACTGGAGCTCATCCAGAAGAGGCAACGAGACTGGTGAAGGGCTTGGAACACAAACCCTGTGAGGAATGACTGGGGGAGCTGGAGTTGTTGAGCCTGGAGAAAAGGAAACTCAGAGGTGACC
The DNA here is from genome assembly GCF_049639895.1 of Pseudopodoces humilis. Lineage (NCBI taxonomy): Eukaryota > Metazoa > Chordata > Aves > Passeriformes > Paridae > Pseudopodoces > Pseudopodoces humilis. Next base: position 37,854,124 of record NC_142200.1, on the reverse strand, counting down.
TTATCACGCTCAGAAACTCCCTGAAAAGTGAGTGTAGTCAGGTGGGGGTTGCTCTCTTTCTCCTGACAGCAGCTGACAGAATGAGAGGACACAGTCTTAAGCTGTGCCAAGGGAAATATGGGTTGGATGTTAGGAAAAAGTTTTTTACAGCAAGAGTGATAAAGTACTGGAATTGTCTGCCCAGGGAGGTGGTGGAGTCACCATCCCTGGATGCGTTTAAACAAAGATGGATGTGGCACTCAGTGCCATGGCTTAGTTGAGATGTTAGAGCTGGGTTGGACTCAATGATCTTGAAGGTCTTTTCCAATCTTGTGATTCTGTGACAAGAATTATACAAAAGCTTCAAAGAAGATTACCAGTGACTAAACTGTCTCTGAGACAATTTTAAAGCTGCACATGAAAAATACTAAAGATAATTTTCTAACAAGAAAGCAAAGAAACCTGAAGCAAAAAGCTGGAAACATAAACATAGGACAAAAAGAAGGCTCGTGCGCATAAGAATTAAACATGCACAATCTTTTGCATGTTTAATTCTTTTGCATGCAGTACCACCTGATGTTAAATGCTTATTTTAAATATTTTCCCAGAAAGATGGCATTTCCTATTAATAGGAATAGTTCAAGAGCAACACAATGCTGCAAGTGTAGCATTATCAAATTCTTCTAATGGCAGCCTTCTGCACTTCCCTTTCAGATGTTTTATCAGGTTATGTTAAGGAGGATCTGAATGCATCTGTGTTGCAATAGTATTGAAGGAGTTATTTTTAAAGGTATTTTGTGTGTGGTGGAGTACAAACCACTAAAACTAGTTTTCATCATCAACATCACTAGAAATGATGCCATCTCCAAGATGGAAACACCTTTCATTTTCAGAGCACGCGTGACAAAAATTTATTCCAACAGTGCTATTATGTGTGGTTGAAATAATTTAAGTTTTCCATTGTGACATGCACCACGATTCTCAAATTATGGAGGTTGTTCCTTATGTAGGAATTCTGTGTGTTGCCTCTGCTGATTTATAACAAAGTTGTTCCTTATATAAAAGAAGTGGCATTTGTTTTTCTTATTCTTGCTTTAGTTATTGCAGTGGCTTCTGACTTTTGTGTAGAAGTATGTTCCTTCCTTGGAAAGCAGATTGTAAAAATGCAAATGGAAAGAAATAATTAATTAGAAAGTCATTGTAAAACCTTTGCAAAACAGGAAATCAGCTACTGTGAAATTATACATTAAAGAATTATGTATATTAAATAAACACTGCCAGTTTACCAGGTGGTAAACAGATGAGTATAAGGCAAGCGGAGTCCTATGTAACATGGCTTAAATATTGAACAGGAACAATTTCCTTCTAATTTCCGTTCCTGCATGGTCCCACAAAGTGGTCTCTCATCTCCTGCTTTTTCAGACATGGTTAGAATCATGGGTCTTCTCTTAATTTCTGTGGGGACTCTCAGATTTGCCAGTTTAGCAGTCGAGGCACTGATAGTCCTTCAGCTTCCAGGGAAATCCAAGCTATAGATAATGAAGGGCTTTAGACAACAAAGTAAACATCAGGTCTAGACTGACTTCCTATGTTTAATTTATTTGCTGTCACACTCTAAGTAGCTTTCAAAGATCTTTTCAGGACTATCACACTCTCTGTCTTCTTTTCCTGTTCTGTAGGAGTATCAAATTCTTTATTTCCTGTTACCTCCTAGCATACCATCCCAGGCAGACAGACAACACTCTTGAGGCCAGCTCTACTCAAACCCATTCAGTTGCACAAAAGAAATTATCTTTAAGTGTGCAAATGCACTCAAAAGTGGCAACTACTGTACGGTAAAAATGGTAACTATTAATATTTCATTTGTTAACTACATTTCTGAGAAGGAAGTAGTGGAGGAAGCAACAGAGCAACTGCTAGAATGCCCCTCCCACCAACACACAGCACTTGATCAATGAACACTGCAGAAGAGTGGACTTTATGAAAGCATTATGAAATTTATGAAAGCATTGAGCAATGCCTCGTGACTCTTTAAATCACTGCTGCCTCAGGCACTGCTGCCAGCTGAGATTAGTTAATGAAGGGGAAGGCCACCTTACCTTTAACTTGGCTTCAGCAACAGTTCTGTGCAATGGTAGAAGGCAATTAGAGTTGTATTAATTATTTTTTAAAATACATATTCTTTATCAGCAGTCTGTAGCATCCTGAAGAATCTGAAGCATTGAACAGAGGCATTGTCTTGATTGCAGAAAGAAACTAGAAAAATCCATAATAGTAAACAATGTAGAATTTTGATCTGTTGATAACTGGGCTCTCTGGATTGATTCAGATCTTTCTTCCTCATGAAATTATATGAAATACTGAAAATCATGAGGCAATGTAGAAAGTAATAACATTTCTCTAGGTTTAAAATTAAAGAGATGGAAATTAGTTTTCTCGTTACCATGAAAAATTGTATAAGCATGAAGCCTCCTTTTCCCAGGACAGGTAGTTATGAATGACAGGGACAGTACACTTATACAGAGTTCATGCAGCTTTCACTATTTTTTGTGTTTCTCAGGGTACAAGTAAGGTCAAAGACAAAGGTAGTGACAGAGAAAAAGGGAATTTCCTGACTTCCAGCTCCAAATCTATCCCTCTTCAGTTGTCCCATAACCTGTGGAAACTGTGAACTAAACATCTTTCCAGAGAGAGGCTGAGAAAATACAAGTTACTCATGAAAAAGACTTCAAATATTGCAGGATTTGGAAATACATTTTTCATTTTAATGTACGAAACTAGCCTCAAATTAGCTTTGAGTATTCTTAGAGTGTCTTCTATAATAACCATCCTTCTGAAATAATAGAGGGTGATCAGGCCATTAGAAAGACAGAGATTTTAATGGGAATGTTTTCAAATTTAATGGAGCGATGCCAGTTCAGGTGATAAAGCAGAAAAGGCTATCAGAATTTCTGGGAAAGTCCAGTTGTTTCTATGATTTGCTGCGAGTTGCATCTCAGTGTCTCTGGAATTTTATTACGTGCTTAGTATATAAATGAAGAACTTGAGCATCTATGAAAAACTCTAATAATGACTTACAGGGAACACATAATGAGTTTGGATGGAAACATTGAACTCTGAAGTAAAAGAGGTACTAAGTAATGTAAAAGAATTAAATTAATGAGAAATCAAAGTTACGTATCATTGCCTCTAAGGTTTATTCAAAGATTTAGATTATAAAGTGACCCAGAATAATTCAAATGTTTCTTTCTCAAAATGCTTATAGTTTGAATATGATTAATGTTCTTCATAATATACTCAGTACTACAACTTCCTTTATATGAAAAATGTGCTCTGAAGAGCTATCCTGTACCAGTGGGCATAAAGCAAGAGCAAGAAACTGACATCCCAGATTATCTCACTATTTGTACAGCAACACGGGCCTTTCTTCATCAGTTTTGCAGAGAACAAGGAGTGAGAAAAAAAGAGAAAAAATTAAGATAAACTGTATTCCAGTCTCATTTGCAGCTTCTGTATTAACAGAATTTCTTCTGTAAAAATGTTTTTGTCATGGAGGAATTACAAATAAGATGAAAGCCTCAAAGAAAGATGATACACGATTCTCAGGAGTTGTTGATAACTCTGAGATACTTCTTAAGTGGCATACTATATTTCAAAATATGAAGATAATTTTCTATTAAAAAACAGGAACACCATCCAAGTGCATCTTCTGAGCTTTAATAGGAAGGTTTTGGCTTAGAGTTTTAGAATTGTATTACTGGATCTATCACATTTCTGCACAAGACAGAGAAGCTAATCCCCACCAAACACCACCAAGAACAACCAGACCCAAACCCTGAAACTGTTTTCTTGGTATTTTCATGGAAAAGAGCGAGTTATCAGTAATCCTGATTTTTAGGATTGATAAGAAGATCTAGCAGATCACTGTGAGACTTAGAAAGTATAAGCTTTACAAATTCCTTCTTGAGACAAGCAGATTAGCCTGAAAAGAATATGGAGCCAAAAGCACCCTTGGCTGAGGTTGCAGCAATACAGAATAAGGTTTTGCAGGGTGGTTGTGCAAAACTGGTGAAATATAGTTTAGAAAATAGGGTATTATTTCCTTTACATTGTTAACCTAAGCATGTCCTGCCTAGCCTATATGGTCAGTGAACTTACAACTGCAGATGTAGTTGGTAAAGTTGATATATTTTAGTTAAAAAAAAATGAAAACAAGAAAGGCATCCTGAAAAGTGAACCCTTACACTGAGCTCCTTGCCTGCAAATATTTCATCCTGAAACCTTTAACATTTAAATGATGGACAGTCCACCATATATTAATATCACTAGCATGTGACACTACTTCAGGTATGAGTCTCGTTTCACAAATCATTCTTAAATACGTTTTTCTCACTTCATGAGCACGTTCTTAAGCTCTGCAGCACCAGCAATTATGCATTAAGATGTTCAGGCCCACAATATAGTCACAAACATAATGTCATGTCAATTTACATTGACTCTTGTAATCATATTTAAAAATGATCATAGATCTAGAGCCAAATTGTAACATTCATGCAGAACAACGGAGTCCCAATACTCAGCATATTTGCCTGCAATTGAGAAAATGATTGGTATTTGCAGGAAGCAATTTAGACTTTGCTGTCTCATTAATAAGAAGAAAATAATATTTGATTACTCATCACCTAGAGAGTTTTAAACAATGTAAATCAATAAACCTTACTTTCCAAAGAGCCAAACTTCAGATAGCTTTTTCCTTCTCTCAGAGAAAAGTTTCCCTGTAATATCTACTGGTACATGAAATAATTTATTGAATGCATAATTTGGAAACAGGGTTTTCAGTAGTGTGTACTCTCATAACTATGTGTACCTGGGAGCTTTTAAGTATGAGTTTAGTTAAGTACAATTGAATTATGATGGCAAACGTGGTCAGTAGATGACTGTTAAATGTTCTCTGTAATTCCTTAGGGTTTTATAAACTAGGCTTTGTAGATTCACTATTCTTCTGTGTAGTTTATTTATTTGTTTTTAAATTTAGCCAATTATGAACATTTTATGTTAGTGTTTTCTGAAAATTTACATGAGGATTGATTTTTATAATTAAGTACCAGCACATATTTTGTGTAACTAATCTTCAAACTTCTGCTATTGAGGACATTTTTTGTTCTTTAGGACATTTAGGTTATAATTTCATTTGAAGACAGTTGAAGAACACGTGTGTGACTTCTCTTCTACTGCAAGGAGAATTTCACTGTAATTTCTAAAAATACATGAGGTATTCCTCCTGTCTTCGTTATCCCATGCTTTACAACAGAATTGTGTTCCACACTAACAGGATACCTCATTGAAGTTTCAGTCTGAAAACAGTACAGTCCATGCAAAGTTGTTACTTGGTCACTCAATACCTAATTAATATTAAATTTTAGCGATTTTTCAAAAGTTTCTCAGAAAATTGCCAATAAAGACTTAAAAGACAGAAGAATTCAATGGCATGCTGACCAATGTAAAATAGCATAAATGAAGTAATTTATTTGTCAAGGAATGAATATGATTTAAAATGATTTTTTACTGAAAATGTTCAATTAGATGGCACTTGAGGTCTTCAGAATACTTTTTGTTTCAATCCTTTTTTTTCTGACCGAAGGCTTCTTCCATGCTCTCAGGGAACTTAATGTAAGACTCGAGGAATAACACTATTTTTCTAGGAATGAATCTGATGAGACAAACATTGAATTAGTCTATTTTTCTTGTTTTTTAGAAAAAGGTACTCTATAAATATAAAGATATGAAAAAAACCATTATATGTGCTCAATACTTTTAATATCTGGCAGTAACACATTTGGCACTTCAGTGTTATAAATCAGGAAAACAAATGACAGACCAAGACCTTTTGTAAAAGCCCAGTCTGCAGTGGTGGCAGGGACTGGAAGCAGACAGTGCTAGACCAGGCATTGCTCCCAGTGTACCATCTCAGGAAAATTTTTGAACTTTCTATACCCAACTGCATCTTAAAATATTTCTTAGAGACAGAAGAGGCCAGAGTTTTTCATCTAGATTATTAAAAAAAATCAAACCCACTGTTTCTTTAAAATTGGGTACATATAACTGGATTGACTGCAGGAATATTAACTAAAGGACTGTTTCAACTAAACTTTCCTGCTGATTTTACAGGCATATGGCAAAGGAAAGAAGGTAATGCTAGAAGACAAATCACGTGCTTACATTCTGAGACCAAGTAAGTATACAGCTGGAGGCATGATCAGATTAAATTTTTCCTTTTTAATTGCATCCACAATCCTGCTGGCTGCATACTCTGGATCATAAACAGGAAGCAAACAGGGTTTTCTGTAAAATAAGAAAAATGGGTTATGGAATTATAAAACTTTACTTTTGAGATAAATACACATACATAATGAGATAATTTATGCATTTTCTCCCTTCCCTTCAAGTAGTCTTGAAGAGGAATCTCCAAACCTTTTAGTTCCTTCTATCATCAAAATAAATTGAAAACACTTTGATGATGTTGTGAATTGAATGACTTTTTTGTAAGCTGACCACGATGAAGTTGATGCCCACACTGATTGCAGCTTTGGAAACTTCCAAGCTTAGCCATACTATGTGCTGTTCTATGCATCATTGCTCTCCAGCAGTCCTTTTCTGCTGTAAAAGCTGAGGTGACAGCTCAATAAATAGACCAGGACCAGGTTTGTCACCAGCCAGGAGAAGGGCTCTGCTCTGCATACATGCGCTTCTGCACAGTGATGAATGGTGCAAGCAGGAGCAGAGCACTGAGAAACCCAAGATCACTGGGACTGCGCTCCTGCAATGGCTCATTCAGTGCTTGCAGCCTCTCCCATCACTGCAGCCACAGGGCCACCCAGCAGATACCATCACCACAGCTGTTCTCACTCAGAGGTACAGCACCTGCCAGTACAGACAGTGGGGCACAGTTAATTACAGTACAGACAGTGGGGCACAGGTCATGGGTATCCTGACAGCCATAACTGTAATTACACTGCCAAAATTACTTGGGGCGGAGAACATCAGCACTCTCCTGACAAATAAGGTTCCCTTAACCCTTAAATACTGCTGAGTATCCCCTTGCTGTTCCTTGACTGCGAGGTTATTACACAGTTCTTGTTATTGACTGTATGCAAGACTTGGATTTCTTTATGTCAAAAGACTGTTCTCTGTGCCAATAGGGCAAAAACACTGAATTGAAAATCAAATCAATCAACAAAAAACTGAATATTATATACCAGGTGAGTGGCAATTATTTTTTATATATGGAATAGTACAAATCTAAGCTTTACTTACGCGCTTTTGAAGCCTTTGCTTAACCTAGTACTAATAAAATAAGGACAAATGATTGTGGTTTTAATGCCACATTTTCCTTCATGATACAGTTCTGAATTTATGGCTTCCATCATTCCAACGACTGCACTCTTACTTGCACAATAATCTAGAAAGTGGAGAAAAAATAAATATCCAAAATTTTAAAAGCACAGTAAAATCTATGTACAGAACTGAATTCTTTGTAATACAATTTAAGCCACAATATTATTTAGTTCTATCATTGGCAGTATTATAATTAGTATTTAAAGCATATTGGTGATCCTAACTCTGGAGATTAATGGCTCTTCCCATGAATGATGCACAGTTGCCTAAGGAGAAAATGAATCCTTTTCAGAGGAGGTTATTTTTTTTCTGTGCACTATATAGGCAAATGAGCTTATTCAGCATTTTCTGTACATTTCCAGATACAGTTATTGTCTGATGAATGTATGGAACACCATCCTTGGAGATAATCAAAACTGGGCCTGTTTTAATCTGGGGATATGGAGCAAGGGGCCTTCAGAGATTGCTTCCCACACAAATTATTCTACAGTTTTCCAGTTGTTAGAAACTAATTTAATACAGTGCCTTACATGTAATTTCCTAAAACTTTTTCGAATGTGTGTGAAAATAGTTGTTAGATACAATGAAACCAAATTTTGCTAAAACACTCCAAAGACAATAGGCATCAGAAGTAGTTTGCTACTCTTCAGGAGTTCACTCTTAGTGAAAGATGGAACCATGCAGCCTAAAAATATATATCTAGGGTGTAAGAGGTTATAAAGCATGGATGGGAAGGCCCACTCCCATAAGCTTTACAGTATATAATGAAAGCTGAATATGACTTATATTATCAATACCAAATATTGATAATATCAAGGTAATATATCAAGGTAATATAGTATATAATAATATATCAAGGTAACCCCCAGGTAACAGGTGTCAAATAAACACTACAGTAACACCATCAATCAGCAAAAGAAACAGGAGATCCTTATTACACTGAAGTTCAAGTTCTCATAGGTGACCTCAGAGATACCATCAACATGTAAGAGAGGCTTGAGGAGAGACAGGGCAGCAGACCCAGACTGATGAAATAGGCTAGACTAGCAGATTGCTCTCCTGAGGGAAACAGCTGAGAATACTGAACTTTAAATAGCTTAAACCACACTTCATTCAATTTTATTAAAAATTCTGCCAAAATGCCTTCTGCACTTGAAAAAGCGTATTCCAACAGAATGTGTAGCTCCAGTTATAACCCTTGTGTGTCTCAGGAAACAGAAAAAGCTGTCATGAGAAAGCATTTGGCAACTTGTATACAGGGCTCCCTCCCACTGCACGTGTACGAGCTGAATTGTCCTTCTGATGTGGAGAAAAGAGAGTCTGTAACCAGACAGTAAAATCTGCAGGGAGCTCGCTGTGCCTCTCAGGCACGCGACACTGTCACCCTCCGGTACACCCTCACCTTTGGGTTCTTGTCAGTACAAGCTGCTGAAGCCAAGCATTTTTGAGGTGTCCAAGAAAAGTGGTTAGTGTGTAGACCTGATTTGTAATGGCAGTTGACAATAATTACCTGACAACCTGTAGAATCCCATTAATCCAGCTGCACTGGATGTGCTAACCAGGTGTCCACGGTTACAGGCCACCATGGCTGGAAGAAAGGCCTTGCAAGTCTAAAAGGATATAAATATATTTATTTAAAAATCCCCTTTATAAATAGGCATAACAAAATTGTTTCATTCCAAAATTTGGCAATACAACCTGACTTGCTTTATGGTTCTTCAACATACAAGAAGCCCAAATGACATTTAATCTCTGTCACAATTTTTAAATGAGAGACAATATTTCCTTGAATGAAGAAGGATCATTCAGACAGAATCCTTTGTCTGAAGATCTAACAGCATTAAAACCATCCTATTAAAAACGGCAAAGTTTGTATTTTCTTTTCTTTCCTGGTTCCTCACAATTTGTCTATTGCTAAAGGTTTGGTACACAAGAGGGAGCTAGAAGTCAACACATTAAAGAGAGTTCAGCTGTCTGTGGGCCCTTTTTGTTACAAGCCGAACTGCCTGACAATTCCAGCACTCCAGGACCCCACTGTGGGTTATACTAACTGGGAAGAATGTTAGTGTTTTACAAAGGGGGAGATAAGAAAAAGAGACAAGAACAGTAACAATTTTTTTTCAATAGCTGAGGAATCCTATTACACTCCAGATGTGAGTGCCTAGTGCATCACTATCCTCCTGCCCTGGGTTTCTTCAGACCTGTCAGGGGGAACACCTCTCCCAGTCTGTTTTCCTCAAGTATGTGGAAGAATGATGTAGTGTGGCTAGGGAATACTAAGAGAACTTCTATTCTTCAGTGATTTTCCATTGAGTACTGCCTTTTAACAAAGGAGTTGCAGTGCTCTATTTTTCCCCGATGCAGGCTGTTCACTCAGGCATATTAACA